>NW_026911335.1:0-17080 GCF_963692335.1 Osmerus eperlanus | reverse complement strand
GTAGTCGTCTGGATGTGTGTGGGTGTAGTATTCTACATGTGTGAGCGTGTGCGTAGTTCCTCTGTATGTGTGTGTGTGTTGTGGTGCATAGTCCGTCTGGGTGTTCTATACATGGAGAGGGGGGGGGGAAGATAGAGCAGAGCTGTCTTCACACTGAGCCATGTTGTCACTGCCATGGTGACAGATGACAAAAACTGATGCATATAGGTAGCTACACACACACACACACACCTGTACAACCAGACTGAACACACTCCTTGCAAGAGAATGAGTACTGCAAGACATAAAAAAAAAGGGTCCACACTGGAAAGCTTTTCTCCTGTCAGATCACGTCAGTCCCAGTGAGAGAGGGAGGGGGAGAGGAAGGCTGGGATATGGAGCCATTGTCTTGCCCAACACACCTCACCTCTCCTCTTTCTCCACCTTTTTCTCAACCCTCATTCCCACGCCCCCAACTTCCTCCCCTTCCCCCGCCCCTCCCCTCCTCTCCTTCCTGTGTGTGTGTCTGACAGACAGCCTATATGTCTGTGTGTCCATGTATCTGTGTGTGGGTGTTTGTGTGTCTGTCTGTCTGTCTGTCTGTCTGTGTGTGTGTGTGTGTGTGTGTATCTGTGTAAGTGTATCTCTGTGTGTGTGTGTGTGTGTGTGCTCCTCTCTCTGACAGCTCCGGAGACGAGCCAGAGGCAGGATGTTGTCTTAAGCACTACAGCTGTGGGGCTCACTTCCACTCTAATTACACACTGAGTGAGTGTGTGTGTGTACATGTGCATGGCCGTGCATGGCCGTGCATATGTGTGTGTACTGTATGTGCATGTGTGTGCATGCGTGTGTGTGTATGCGTGCACACACACACCTTCATTACACACTCTTATTGACTCGTGCGGTAGGTAGTGGGGTTGTGTTGCGTCTGGTGGGACCCCAGCATCTCAGTGATGTCTCAGTGTTGACACCAGTCTGCCTGAATGGTGGACTGGTTTGACTGGCTGGACAAGTGTGGCCAGGGCTGGGTCAGGCTCGACTAGTGAACTCTCTCTCCTTCTCCCTCTCCCCTCCCCCTCCCCCTCTCTCTCCGGATTGCTCTCCCTCTTCCCTTTCTCACTCCCCCCTTCTACCCCCTTTTATCTCCCTCCCCCTCTTCCATCCCACCCATCTCTTGTTCCCTTCCCCCACTCCTCCCCCTCCCCCATCTCATCCCTCCATCCCCCTCTCCCCCTCTCCCCCTCTCCCCCTCTCCTCCTCTCCCCCTTTCCCCCTCTCCCCTCCTATCCATCCCTTCCCTCCCCCCCTCCCATCCATTCATCCCCTCCCCTCCTTTCCCCCATCCATCCCTCTCCCATCCATCCATCCATACCCTCCCCCCATCCATCCCTCCCCCTCTCCTCATGAGCTGTAGCTCAGGGTTGGGGGGGTCCAGAGCCCTAATTACGCTACCAGCCTCCGCCATGACAACCGTGAGAAGCAAAGGCCCCTGATTGGATAAGCTTTACCTCATGAAACATTCATGCCTTATAGAATTAGGCCTCAATGAGACCAATTTATTTTCCTCTCGGTGTGTGCAGTGAGTCTCTGGTTGGCCATAAGAAAGAGAAACATGTTCACCTTCTAGAGCAGGAAGATTCCTGTCTTTGAAGCTCTCATCAGGTGAAACACAAAGGTGTCTCACGAGCGCTGCGCTGAATTAGTTATGGGCTTCGCTACGAGCCCGCCGTTTGGGTTGTCCCACAATGCACTGCAACTCTTGATGTTCTGGTTCTGCTGTTTACAGCGCCTCCTGGAGGCTGTTTCAGCTCAGCATTCTGATTGGTTTGTTTGAGTCATGTGACCAGGAAGGAGGCTCAACAAGTTGACAAACAAACAAAGCACTGTGACAGATTAGACAGATTAGACAGATTAGACAGTTAAACTCTCTCTCGTCATCCTCCTTTATACATTTTCAAGATGCAATGTATGTATATTTTATCGTTAGTATACAGTTGATGTGTATTGCATGTTATTTACATGTTATCTTGGTTGATGTGTATAGCATGTTATTTACATGTTATCTAGGTTGATGTGTATTGCATATTATTTACATGTTATCTTGGTTGATGGATACACATTATAAGGCACATAGAGAGTAGTTAAATAAAGCTAGGTTGACATGCTCTAGCTTGTGTTTCTGGTTGGAGGGGATGGAGAGCTGATCTCTGATTGGAGAGTTGGAGCTCTTATCTCTGATTGGAGGATTGAAAATCTGATCTTTGATGAGGATAGGAGATCCGATCTCTGATTGGAAGACAGGAAATCTGATTTCTAATCTGATCCGCTGCAACTGGATCAAAAACGTAAACAAGATCAACTGTTCAATATTTGATTTCAATAGTTGCTCGTTTGTGGTGAGAGAGAAACATAACTTCTCTTCCTACTCTGCACTGGATGTGTTCTACCTCTTAACTCTGCACTGGATGTGTTCTACCTCTTAACTCTGCACTGGATTCTACCTACCTTTTTACTGTCGTTCAGAAAGCGGGTTCATTTGGCTGTGCTCACCCTCCAAGTGTGAGAGATAGCTGGAGTCATATACATGCACAGTAAGCCTCATTTGCCAAGCAAAGGTTTCCAGAGAAATGTGACATATACGTTCGGAAGGGCAGAGATGTGTTCTGGAGGGTGCCAGATCATCCTCAGGAAGGCTGTGGGATTGTGGGATTGTGAGGGGAGAGGGGAGGAGGGAATGGGGGGAGGGCTGGGTGGGGGGGGAGCAGAGGGAGGATGTTGGGGGTGCGAGGGGAGAGGGGGTTGGGGAGGGCTGGGTGAGGGGAAGGAGGGAGTGGAGCTAGCATGTTGGGGGTGCGAGGGGAGAGAAAGGGGGAGACAGACATTGCGTGTGTAACAGAAATGGGTGCGTGCTCACATCAGGGTTACAGGAGTTCACCATGTGCTGCTGCTTGGCTGGACGGCTGGAATCAAGGACCAATGGTTGCCAGCCTACTATCCTGGCCAGAGGAGGGAGGGAGGGAGGGAGGTGGGAAGGGTTATAGGAGAGAGAGTGTGTGTTGGGGGGGCTGTGTGTGTGTGTGTGTGTGTGTGTGTGTGTGTGTGTGTGACCACAGTGACGGCAGCTCCTTAGTGGTTGGTGGTTATTGTGTGTCCGCACAGAAAACCTGACTCTGAGCTGTCTCATCCAGAGAGATCTGCTGCAGATAAACCACAGAGAGTGAGTGTGTGTGTGCCTGTGTTTGTGTGTGAGTGCAACTAAACTATAGCATGCATATGTGTGTGTGTGCAGCTAAACTAAAGCATGCATGTGTGTGCGTGCAGCTAAACCACAGCATGCGTGTGTGTGTGTGTGTGTGCAGCTAAACCACAGCATGCGTGTGTGTGCCGTGCAGCTAAACCACAGCATGCGTGTGTGTGTGTGTGTGTGTGTGCAGCTAAACCACAACATGCGTGTGTGTGTGTGTGCTTGCAATCTAACCACAGCATGCGTGTATACCGAGGATGTGTCTTGTGTCCGTGTGTGTGTGAGAGAAATCCATTTTGACCTCAACCACAGTGTATTACTCAACGCTGCTGAACTCTACGGAAACAAAACTACTTATTAGTGTAGCTAAACAAGTCTCGGGACGACAGCCAAAAGGAGACTGACTTCACGTCCACATCGACTGCTTTCACACCAGAAAACTTCCATGTTGACTTCATGTTCCGGTGTCCTCATGGTGTTGCGGGCGCTGGGTCATGTGCGCCGAGGTGGGACCAGTTCAGGGACGTTCTGAGGCGTGCACGTCATACATTTACATTTACATTTATTCATTTAGCAGACGCTTTTATCCAAAGCGACTTCCAAGAGAGAGCTTTACAAAGAGCATAGGTCACTGATCATAACAACGAGATAGCCACAAAACATTGCGAGTAGCCAAAACATGAAGCACACATTGTGAACAACCAAAGTAAGTGCCAAAGGGAAGAACCATAAGAGCATGTAGTTAAACAAGTTACAATTAAACAACATGAACTGCTATAAGTGCAAGTGTACCTGTGGAAAAAAAGACAAGCAACAATAATAAAAAAAAAAACAATATATCACAGCGAGTACAAACAATTTACCACTAACTAACACAGTTACCACTAACCACAAGAGCAACAAGTCTCTGAGCATACCTGGACTGTTTTTCTGTTGAAATCATATTGTTATCAGATTCTTGAATCTCTTCTGCTATGTTTTCCCTGTGTCTCTAGAGTTTAGATGAGCGTCTCTCGTGTTTACAAAGTCTCACATTCACACACAGACATGGACACACACACACAGATGTAGAGATACATACACCCCACACACACACACACACACACACACACACACACACACACACTGGAGCTGTCAGATATTGCAGCATACTCTCTGGCCTGTGCCTCCAGCTGGAGCAGTTCTGACATGTGCAGAGAGACTGAATGTTGTCATGGGTGATGGATGTCCGATGGAGCGTGTGTGTGTGATTACCTGTGTGTGTGTGTGAGTACCTTTGTGTGTGTGTGTGCGAGTACCTGTGTGGGTGTGTGTATGTGTGACACGAGATGCTGTGATAACGTGCTTCGTCAGCTGTCGGCGGCGGGGACAGCTGTCCTGTAGGTGCTGGCAGGACCTGTCAGCACAGCCAATCAGGGCTGGGTGTGGCGGCGAGGGGAGGAGCCTGTGGTGAGATTGTGATCTGATCCGGAGACATCCTGTCACTCAGCTCTCCTCTCCGCCCTGGAGACACGCCCACTCAGCCCACACCAGCCAATCCTGTCACAGCCCTCTTTCTCGTCCTCCTGTCTCCTGATTCACCCCCCCCCCTTAAACCCCTCCCCCCCATTACCCTCAACACCCCCCTCCACTACCCCCCCTTAAACCCCCTCCCCCCCATTACCCTCAACACCCCCCTCCACTACCCCCCCTTAAACCCCCTCCCCCCCATTACCCTCAACACCCCCCTCCACAACCCCCCCTTAAACCCCCTTCCACCTCCTCCCATCATCCCCCCCCCTCTCCTCACCCCCTCATCCTCCCCTCCCGTACCCCCCCATCTCCCCACCCCCTCATCCTCCCGTACCCCCCCATCTCCCCACCCCCTCATCCTCCCGTACCCCCCCTCTCCTCACCCCCTCATCCTCCCCTCCGGTACCCCCCCCCATCTCCTCACCCCCTCATCCTCCCCTCCGGTACCCTCACTGAACCAGATGAAACAGGACTGATCCAGGGAAGACGTTGAAGGGAATTGGAGCCAAATTTAAACTAAAAGGTCTATTTCACATATGGCAGTGGTTATGAGGAAATAAGCATTCGTGCCAAACCCATCAATAAGCATTGTTCCTACCTGTGTGTTCTGGCAACCTATGAAATCATTCTATTTTGTATTATCATGAAGTGAATCCAGCTTTCTGGATGCACTTATCGAGCCAGGGGTGTTCCTTAACCTCTCTCATGTGCCATGTCTCTCTCTCTGCCTCTCTCTCTGCCTCTCCACCTCTCTCTCCACTTCTCTCTCTGCCTCTCTCCCTTCCTCTCTCCACCTCTCCCTCTGCCTCTCTCCCTTCCTCTCTCCACCTCTCCCTCTGCCTCTCTCCCTTCCTCTCTCCACCTCTCTCTCCACTTCTCCCTCTGCCTCTCTCCCTTCCTCTCTCCACCTCTCTCTCTGCCTCTCTCCCTTCCTCTCTCCACCTCTCCCTCTGCCTCTCTCCCTTCCTCTCTCCACCTCTCTCTCTGCCTCTCTCCCTCGTTCGGTGGTTATTTTGTGTGTGTGGTTATGTGAGTGTGTGAGCATGTGTGTGTGGTTGTGTGAGTGTGTGTGAGCATGTGTGTGAGCATGTGAGGCCTGCAGCAGTGGTCGTGTGTTCCCTGCTAATGAAGGCTAAATAAGCCTCACCTCACCAGGGGAGGATCTGACCATGTGGTCTGATCAGGCCGTCTCCCTCATGCCTCCACGCCTGCTGGGAGCCTGGCCCTTCTGCTGAGGCAGCACACAGCACACACACAGCACACAGCACACAGCACACAGCACACAGCACACAGCACACACACAGCACACAGCACACAGCACACAGCACACAGCACACACACAGCACACACACAGCACACACACAGCACACACACAGCACACAGCCACACAGCACACAGCACACAGCCACACAGCACACACACAGCACACAGCCACACAGCACACAGCACACAGCACACAGCACACAGCACACAGCACACAGCACACAGCACACAGCCACACAGCCACACAGCACACAGCACACAGCACACAGCACACACACAGCACACAGCACACAGCCACACACACACAGCACACAGCACACAGCACACAGCACACACACAGCACACAGCACACAGCCACACACAGCACACACACAGCACACAGCACACACACAGCACACAGCACACAGCACACAGCACACACACAGCACACAGCACACAGCACACAGCACACACACAGCACACAGCACACAGCACACACACAGCACACACACAGCACACAGCCACACAGCACACAGCACACAGCACACAGCACACAGCACACAGCCACACAGCACACACACAGCACACAGCCACACAGCACACAGCACACAGCACACAGCCACACAGCACACAGCACACAGCACACAGCCACACACACACAGCACACAGCACACAGCACACACACAGCACACAGCACACAGCCACACACACACAGCACACACACAGCACACAGCACACACACAGCACACAGCACACAGCACACAGCACACAGCACACAGCACACAGCACACAGCACACACACAGCACACAGCACACAGCACACAGCACACAGCACACAGCCACACAGCACACACACAGCACACAGCCACACAGCACACAGCACACAGCACACAGCCACACAGCCACACGGCACACGGCACACAGCACACAGCACACAGCACACAGCCACACACACACAGCACACAGCACACAGCACACACACAGCACACAGCACACAGCACACAGCACACAGCACACAGCACACATCACACAGCACACACACAGCACACAGCACACAACACAGCACACACACAGCACACACACAGCACAAAGTCACGCAGCACACAGCACACAGCACACAGCCACACAGCACACACACAGCACACAGCCACACAGCCACACAGCACACAGCACACAGCACACAGCCACACAGCCACACAGCACACAGCACACAGCACAGCACACAGCACACAGCCACACACACACACAGCACACAGCCACACAGCCACACAGCCACACAGCACACACACAGCACACACACAGCACACAGCCACACAGCCACACAGCACACAGCACACACACAGCACACAGCACACAGCCACACACACACAGCACACAGCACACACACAGCACACACACAGCACACAGCCACACAGCACACAGCAACACAGCAGGGCAGTCCTCACTGGACGGGTCCTCCTGAGCGTGTCTGCAGGAGGGAAGTCCTCACTGGACGGGCCCTCCTGAGTGTGTCTGCAGGAGGGAAGTCCTCACTGGACGGGTCCTCCTGAGCGTGTCTGCAGGAGGGCAGTCCTCACTGGACGGGTCCTCCTGAGTGTGTCTGCAGGAGGGCAGTCCTCACTGGACGGGTCTTCCTGAGTGTGTCTGCAGGAGGGCAGTCCTCACTGGACGGGCCCTCCTGAGTGTGTCTGCAGGAGGGCAGTCCTCACTGGACGGGTCCTCCTGAGTGTGTCTGCAGGAGGGCAGTCCTCACTGGACGGGTCTTCCTGAGTGTGTCTGCAGGAGGGCAGTCCTCACTGGACGGGCCCTCCTGAGTGTGTCTGCAGGAGGGCAGTCCTCACTGGACGGGCCCTCCTGAGTGTGTCTGCAGGAGGGCAGTCCTCACTGGACGGGTCCTCCTGAGATTTCCTGTATTTGCTCTGAGTTTTCTTGGGAGTTTTTCCCTGGTCTTCCTGGAGGGTTCAGTATGGTTTAGGTGCAGTTCTGTGGGCGTATTTGAAGCCCTCTCTAAACGTTCTTGTAAAAAGGGCTGTACAGATACAAGACTTGATTTGTGTGTGTGTGTGCATATGTGTGTGTGTTTGAAGGGTCGATGTTAAGGGGATAGGCAGTGGGTAAAATACCTCACTTGTTCTACTTAACTTTTCTGTCCTTGGAAATTTAAAGCATGTGGTTTAACCTTCTCTCTCTCTCTCCCTCTCTCCATGTCTCCCTTTCTCTCCTTCTCCTCTCTCCATGTCTCTCTGTCTCTCTGTCTAAGAGTGGACCAGACACCACACACACCCTGGAGGAGTCAGGCTTGTTCCTCTGTTTCTCTCTCCCTCTCTCTCCCTCCCTCTCCCTTTCTCTCCCTCCCTCTCCCTTTTTCTCCCTTTCTCTCCCTTTCTCTCCATTTCTCTCTCTGTTGCTCCCTCTTCTTCAACCCCCCCTCTTACTCTCTCTCGCCTTCCTTTGTCCCCTCCTCCCTTCCACCCTCTCTCTCTCCCCTCTCTCACTCTTTTCCCCCCTCTCCCACTTTCTCTCCATCCCTCTCCCTCTCCTTCAACTCCCCCCTACCCCCCCCCCCGCCTCATGTCTAACGATGTTGAGCAGGCTAACTCAATCAGAGCGGCGTTATGAAAGCAGGGTGTCATGTGTCTCTCATGGGTTGATGGGACAATTTTAGTCCTGGTCTCAGTTGAAGAGGTCACTCCTATGGTGCATGGAGGGGGAGGGCCTGTGCCTCCTTGTCGACCAATTGCAGGGCTCTGGGCTGTGGGAGGGGGCAGGGCAGGGCTGAGGAGAGGACAACAGGCGTTTGTCAGAAGGGATTATGTGGATACAAGGCAGGCCTCCTACTTCAAGCATAGCTCGATTCAGCTGCTAGATTAAAGACAGAAAGAGAGCATGAGAAAAGTATTGTTTACTGTAAAAAGGCGTCAGGCGTGTGTGGTGTGTCTGTCGTGTGTGTGTGTGGGGTGTGTGGGGTGTGTGTGGTGTGTGTGGTGTGTGGGGTGTGTGGTGTGTTTGGTGTGTGTGGTGTGTGTGGGATGTGTGTGGGATGTGTGGGGTGTGTGGTGTGTCTATGTGTGTGTGTGTGTGTGTGTGTATGTGGGGGGAGACTGATGGGTTAGTTGCTCAGCTGGAGAATGTGTCCTCACAACAATGGCTGCAATGCACCGCACTGGAAATAGTGCTGGAGGCCTTCACTCCTGCCCCCAGCTGAAAGGTATGTGCTAATCCCCCTGACCTTCACAGTGCTGGGGACATGGACACAGACAGAGAGACAGACAGACAGGCAGACAGACAGACAGGCAGGCAGGCAGGCAGACACAGACACAGACACAGACACAGACACAGACAGACAGACCGACAGACCGACAGACCGACAGACCGACAGACCAACAGACAGACAGACAGACAGACAGGCAGGCAGGCAGGCAGGCAGGCAGGCAGGCCACCTCATCACCTCCCCATGCCTGGTACACACCTCATCACCTCCCCATGTCTGGTACACACCTCTTCAGACAGGAGTCTGTGGTAGCGGTAAGGAGAAGAGAGAGGTCTCCGTGTCTCCCGGGACGAGATAGGAAGTCTGAACACGACCAGCCCCGTCTTGGTCTGACCTGCTAGGCCGAGCTGTCAGCGCCGGCCGTTTGAGGGCTGAACCAGGCCCACGCCGCCGCCGCCGCTGCAGGGAATATCAGAGGCCGGCATGGGCCTGGTTCAGCCCTCACGCGGCCAGCGCTGACAGCTCACAGATGAGGACCAGAGGGAGCAGGGACACATCAGGGACACATCCACCAAACAGACCCTGATAAGCAGACACCAGGGGGAGGGTGGAGGGTGGAGGGAGGGCGTTGACATGGGCCGAGCCCCGTCACCTGGCCCTTGTTAATGGGGAACCCTCGCCAGCCGACATGATGGTGGGGGTGTTTGGGTCTAGAGACCGGTGGGTTAGACACACAATGACGCCACGTAGACACCCGAGGTATGAAGATGTTTCTGGGCTTCTCACGTCTCTGCATCACCACACACACACACACATACACACACAAACATACACACACACACATATGTAAAGATTTCAGTAAGATGCTGAATCCTAAAGGTCTTTGATTATATATTTGTTTCAGCTACAGTACACCAAACACATATACAGGTGTACACACACACACACACGCACACACACACAAATCCCTTTCAACATCCCTCCACTCTACCATGTTCTTTTATGTGATTGGCTGTGGGCCCCCTGCTGTGCCTGGCCCCTCCAGGGTCGAAGGAACTATAGGGTCAGCTAGCTGCTCTGTTAGCTCCTTTATCCCCCAGCACCAGTCCTGCTAGCTGCTCTATCCCCCAGCACCAGTCCTGCTAGCTGCTCTATCCCCCAGTCCTGCTAGCTGCTCTATCCCCCAGTCCTGCTAGCTGCTCTATCCCCCAGTCCTGCTAGCTGCTCTATCCCTCAGCACCAGTCCTGCTAGCTCCTCTATCCCTCAGCACCAGTCCTGCTAGCTCCTCTATCCCCCAGTCCTGCTAGCTCCTCTATCCCCCAGTCCTGCTACCTGCTCTATCCCCCAGTCCTGCTAGCTTCACTATCCCCCAGTCCTGCTAGCTCCTATATCCCCCAGTCCTGCTAGCGCCTCTATCCCCCAGTCCTGCTACCTGCTCTATCCCCCAGTCCTGCTAGCTTCTCTATCCCCCAGTCCTGCTAGCTGCTCTGTGAAATTAGTAATTATGCAAACATGGCCGTTTACCTTGGATTAGAGTCAATATGGTGGTGGTTCAGAGGGGCTAGGCTTGGGGGGGTTGGGGGGGCTGGGGGGGGGGGGGGCAGGTGGGGAGCAGGCTGCCAGCTTTCTATTGATAAAGGGGGCGGCTCAGGCCTATGAAGTTGGCAATGGCTGTGTGGAGTGCAGCTCAAGACTGGCATGGATAGATAACAGATGAATTATAGATACCCCTCCCCTGGAGCAGTGGAGGGGGGTGTTCATGGAGGGTGGGGGGAGGTGTGGAGGGGGAAGGGAACGGGGGTTGGGGTGATGGGTAAGTGGAAGGCTTGTCTCCAGTAATGAATCCCACTGGTGCTGCTTGTAAAGGTGAGAATACTTTCATGAAATAAGATGAACAAGCGCTAGGGTACGGCTGTGGGGGTTGCTGTGTGTGTGTGTGTGTGGGGGGGGGGGGTGGTGTGTGAGGGCAGGTAGTGGGTGTGGAGGGTTAAACCGAAGCGACAAGTGCTTGGTGTCTCTGGGAATTATAAAGCTGGTTCAAGAGTGCGTTCATGTTGTGTCAGGGATGGGGATTCTGTGTTGTGAAACAAAATTACAGTTTGGTAGCTGTTCGACTTCAAACACACAGCACCACCTCAGATGAGCGACTGGCATGTCATTCCCGTCGCAGTTTGTGTTTCAGCCACACACACTCCGCAAACTCGCTGAATTCCACGCTCCCTGAACAAATGAAGGGAATTTCAACTGTGATGCTTGATCTTCCAGAATGCGTAGCTGTGGTTAAAATGGCCTCCCTGGAATGGATCTGTGAAAGAGCAAGCGTTTGAGCATGTTTTGTGCAGCAGCTTCCAGCCAAACGTAGAGAAGGCTGAGCATCAATCCAGAGAGAGCTGGGGTGAGAAGCCAAGCCAGTCCGACTGGCACTGGTCTTCTCTGACATTCTCAGCTCTCTGGCAACATGTGGAGGAAAAGTCCTAGTTTGGGCAAGACTTAAAGAACAGTGTTTAATGTCTACCTTCACTTCCCAGATATGGTTTCAGAAGAAGTACTTTGGAAAGAAGCTGGAAGTCTCCCTGTCTGCCCTCCCACTCTCGCTCTCTGAACCATCAAGATGATTTGCCTCCATCATAAACCCATCCCAGACATCCAACGTTTTACTGGGAGACTTCATTCGACTTTACAGCTTACCATCTGAAGCCAAAAGAGATGCCTGGAGAGAGAGAGGTGGGAGGGAGGGATGGAGAAAGAGGGAGGGAGAGAGAGAGAGAGAGAGAGACACAGAGAGAGAGAGAGAGAGAGAGAGAGAGAGAGAGAGAGAGAGAGAGAGAGAGAGAGAGAGAGAGAGAGAGCATGGGAGGCAGAGTATGATCCTAGCTGGTGAAGCTATGTCCCCATGCTGTAGATGGAAACACAGTGTGAATAGAACACAAGCAAGGGAAAATGTCATTAAATAACAATAACTAACGTTTCATGCTTTACGCATTATACCTTATTCCACTGACTATCCCTGAAGTCTTGACAGGTGACTGGCTGTCCCTGAGGTCCTGACAGGTCACTGGCTATCCCTGAGGTCCTGACAGGTCACTGGCTGTCCCTGAGGTCCTGACAGGTCACTGGCTGTCCCTGAGGTCCTGACAGGTCACTGGCTATCCCTGAGGTCCTGACAGGTCACTGGCTATCCCTGAGGTCCTGACAGGTCACTGGCTATCCCTGAGGTCCTGACAGGTCACTGGCTGTCCCTGAGGTCCTGACAGGTCACTGGCTATCCCTGAGGTCCTGACAGGTCACTGGCTGTCCCTGAGGTCCTGACAGGTCACTGGCTATCCCTGAGGTCCTGACAGGTCACTGGCTGTCCCTGAGGTCCTGACAGGTCACTGGCTATCCCTGAGGTCCTGACAGGTCACTGGCTATCCCTGAGGTCCTGACAGGTCACTGGCTATCCCTGAGGTCCTGACAGGTCACTGGCTGTCCCTGAGGTCCTGACAGGTCACTGGCTATCCCTGAGGTCCTGACAGGTCACTGGCTGTCCCTGAGGTCCTGACAGGTCACTGGCTATCCCTGAGGTCCTGACAGGTCACTGGCTGTCCCTGAGGTCCTGACAGGTCACTGGCTATCCCTGAGGTCCTGACAGGTCACTGGCTATCCCTGAGGTCCTGACAGGTCACTGGCTATCCCTGAGGTCCTGACAGGTCACGGGCTATTCCTAAGGTCCTGACAGGTCACTGGCTATCCCTGAGGTCCTGACAGGTCACTGGCTATCCCTGAAGTCCTGACAGGTCACTGGCTGTCCCTGAGGTCCTGACAGGTCACTGGCTATCCCTGAAGTCCTGACAGGTCACTGGCTATCCCTGAGGTCCTGACAGGTAGACGTGTCTACTAATATTTAAGGTCTACATTTACCACATTTGTTGGAAATTCCCTGTGTTCTTCGCTTTTTCTTTTTTCCCATCAAACCCCTTTTTCCTCTTCTCGATTTCTCTCGCTCTCACACATCCACACTCACACTCTCACACAGGCATTCACATGCTTCTTGCCCTCTGAAGTCTTTCCGATAGTGTGACCTACCTCTCCCCTCCTCTCCCTCGCTCCCTCCAACTATTACCCCCTGCTCCCCCCCTCCCCTCACCCCCCGTCCCATGCTCAAACCCCTGCCCCCCCCTTCCCACTGACAGCAGAGCAGCATTCAGCTTGGTGTTCCAAGTTTCCACCGAGAAATAATTCGGGCCCAGAAACAGAAGAATCCCTCTCCATGACAAGGCTGCTTTTCTTCAGCAGTGCAGTGACACTTCTGTTGTTGTTGGACCTCAATGGTTTTTACCTCAACGTGTGGTGTGTGAGTGTGTATGTGTGTGTGTGTGTGTGTGCGTGCGTGCTGCTGCAGATTAATGGTGTGTGACCACCACCAGTAAAACGTGTGTGTTCCAGGCCACACAGAGAGCAGTTAAGGAAACGTGACCGTGATTCATGCTCACCTACTGTGCAGTTACACATTATAGGAGTATTTGGCAGTGCGAACGACTCATTAACTGGGTGGCTGGTCCCACAGCAGAGCTCTGTGTAGGGGTTCAGAGTCTAGACTGAGCCATGGGTCGCAGATTTAAGGCATGGACAGTTTGGAACTGTATCCATAGTCACTAGCCATGAATTAGAAGCTGAATGCTCACGCTTTGAGCCAGAGCAAACGGTTGCTGTGGTGTGGAGAGTTGATTAGACTGGAGGAGTGGGTTAGGTGTAAGTGTTTGATCTCTTGTTCTGTCTTTTCTCACTGTCTCTCTCTCCATCTATCTCTCTCTCTCTCCCTCTCTTCCTCTCTATCTCTCCATCTATCTATGTCTCTCCCTCTCTTCCTCTCTATCTCTCCATCTATCTATGTCTCCATCCATCTCTCTGTTTTTTCTCTTTCTCTACTTCTCTCACTCTCCATCTATAGATTTTTTTCTCTCTCTCTCTCCCTATCTCTCCATCTATTTCTCTCTCGCTCTTTTCTCATCCATCCTGGTTGTCAGCCTGTTCCAGACCCCCGCCCCCACCCCACGTCCCCAGTCCCCAGCTGAAACAGACCTCACTCAAAGAACTCAAAGAACCATCACAGACAGAGCCTGTAGACACCACACAAACACACACACGTACACACACACACATACAAGGTCGCTGCCTTGAGACATAACATTCACATCAACTACCCTCCCGACACCACCCCCCTGCTGGGACAGACCGTGGGGCCATCCCGTGTTTGTTTGCGATGCGGATTGTTCCATTCTTCCGTGTCTTTGGGGGTCGACGACAATGGAAACGTTTTTGGCTCAGTGTGGCATGTGTACCCGTGCCCAGCCTGACGGCTGTGAGCAGGAGAAGGAGGAGCAGGAGGGTGAGGAGGAGGAGGAGTAGGAAGAGAGGAGGAGGAGGAGGAAGAGAGGAGGAGCAGGGAGGAGGAGCAGGATAGTGAGGAGGAGGAGAGGAGGAGGAGGAGCAGGGAGGGTGAGGAGGAGGAGGAGGAGGAAGAGAGGAGGAGCAGGGAGGAGGAGGAGCAGGGAGAGTGAGGAGGAGGAGGAGGAGGAGCAGGGAGAGTGAGGAGAGGAGGAGTGAGGAGGAGGAGAGGGAGGAGGAGGAGAAGCAGGGAGAGTGAGAGGAGGAGGAGAGGAGAGGAGGAAGAGAGGAGGAGGAGGAGAGGAGGAGCAGGGAGAGGAGGAGGAGCAGGGAGGAGGAGGAGAAGCAGGGAGAGTGAGGAGGAGGAGGAGAGGAGGAGGAGGAAGAGAGGAGGAGGAGGAGAGGAGGAGCAGGGAGGAGGAGGAGGAGCAGGGAGGAGGAGGAGCAGGGAGGAGGAAGAGGAGGAGAGGAGGAGAGGAGGAGCAGGGAGGAGGGAGGGTGAGGAGGAGGAGGAGAGGAGGAGCAGGGAGGGTGAGGAGGAGAGGAAGGGCAGGGAAGAGGAGCAGGAGGAGAGGAGGAGCAGGGAGGAGAGCAGGGAGGAGGAGGAGCAGGGAGGAGGAGAGGAGGAGAGGAGAGGAGGAGAGGAGGAGCAGGGAGGAGGAGAGGAGGAGGAGAGGAGGAGGAGGAGAGGAGGAGCAGGGAGGAGGAGGAGGAGCAGGAGGAGGAGGAGCAGGGAGGAGGAAGAGGAGGAGAGGAGAGGAGGAGAGGAGGAGCAGGGAGGAGGAAGAGGAGGAGAGGAGAGGAGGAGAGGAGGAGCAGGGAGGAGGAGAGGAGGAGGAGAGGAGGAGGAGGAGCAGGGAGGATGAGAGACTACAAGGAGAGCTCCAACTATGAACTCTCTAGTCTGAGAGTTGTCATGTGTTGGGAGCAGTGAATCTCTTTCTCTGAGACTGTTGTAACGTCATTACTGCCTGACTGTCACTATCTATGTTACATTCTTGTGCCCTATAAAAGATGGTCCTCCGGCTTTCCCAACGGGGAGAGACATGATTGAGACCTAAGCTTGGTGTTGTGTTGTCATTTATTGTCAGAGGTCTGGTTTTCTCTCCAATCTGCAGATTGATAAATACGTATTAAAATCCAGAACTCAACTGAACTTAGTCACTCCGTTTATGAAAAGACGGACAAAACACTTTCTTCATCAAGGGACACTAGCCCTCCTGTAAGACCAGAGAGGTACGATACGTCCACAGGCCTGTAAAAGCGTCACCCAACATGTATTACCGGTAACTAACATACAGTTATACTGTATATATATGTATAGATATATATATATATATACATGTTTTATTTGCCATGGTAGTGTTTTACCGTCGTTAAATTGTTCATTTCGCAAAGCAAACCTGTAATTCAGTGTAAACTATGTTATCAATGATAGATAGGATAACAATGGAAATGTATGGAGGTTTAAAAGAAATTTACAAGGACTGGCTCCGGAGGTTGGCTCTGTTCTTGGGGGCACAATCTCTTCTTGGGGGGCGTTGTGTAGGACAGGACTTTTGCAGCCACACAGCAGATGGCTTAAAAGATCTGAGGACATCTACCATCCACCGTGTTGGCTTTGGTCTGAGCACACACGCACACACACAAAGGTCTGGCTGCAGGCAAGCCGTCTATAACATGCCAGCATGTAACCTATGGACTATGGATCCCTCAGTCTCTCTCTCTCTCTCTCTCTCTCTCTCTCTCTCTCTCTCTCTCTCTCTCTCTCTCTCTCACTCTCTCTCTCTCTCTCTCTCCCTCTCTCTCTCTGTACCTCTCTCCCTCTGTCCCTCTCTGTCCCTCTCTCCCTCTCTTTCTCTCCCTCTCTCCCTCGCTCTCTCTCCCTCTATGCTTTTCTCCCTCTCTCTCTCCTTCTCTCTCTCTCTCCCTCTCTCCCTCTCTCTCTCCCTCTCTTTCTCTCCTTTCTCCCTCTCTCTTTCCCTCTTTGACTGACTGTCTGGTTGGCTTGTTGCTGGCTGGTTTATTTGCTGGCTAAACTAGAGCGTCCAGGATGAAAACAACTCCAAACACTGGCCTGGTGTGTGTGTGTGCGTGTGCAAGAGTGTGTGTGTGTGTATGTGTGTGTGAGAGGGAGAGAAAAGTGTGTGAGTGTGTGTGTGTGTGTGAGAGAAGGAGAGAAAGTGTGTGTGTGTGTGTGTGTGTGTGTGTGTGTGTGTGTGAGAGAAGGAGAGAAAGTGTGTGAGTGTGTGTGTGTGTGTGTGTGTGTGTGTGTGTGTGTGTGTGTGTGTGTGTGTGTGTGTGTGAGAAGGAGAGAAAGCGTGTGAGTGTGTGTATCCCCATGTCTGCTCATTAGCAGGCTGAGAGACTGTACCAGGCTAAGTTTCACACAAGGTTGGAGGGTTTTCAAGAAGTGTGTCACTACAGACTGAAAAGTGGGACTGGGTTGCTAGATTTCTGTAAACAGATCATACTGATGCCAAGAGTGTGTATGTGTGGATGTGTGAGAGTGTGTGTGTGCGTG
>NW_026911334.1:0-22253 GCF_963692335.1 Osmerus eperlanus | reverse complement strand
CTACTCTGGCTCCTACTCGGTGCGTCTGCTGCCCTGTTTGGTCCCAGAGAGGGGGGCTGGCGACCCCCCCACCTGCCACCCCCGACCCCCCCTCTCCTTCAGCCTCCACGTGCGCTTCCAGCAGGTGAGACACCCTCCTCACCCCTGACCCCTGACCCCTCCTCTCCCCTGACCCCTGACCCCTCCTCACCCCTAACCCCCTGACCCCTCCTCTCCCCTGACCCCTGACCCCTCCTCACCCCTAACCCCCTGACCCCTCCTCTCCCCTGACCCCTGACCCCTCCTCACCCCTAACCCCCTGACCCCTCCTCTCCCCTGACCCCTGACCCCTCCTCACCCCTAACCCCCTGACCCCTCCTCTCCCCTTACCCCCCCCTGACCCCTGACCCCTCCTCTCCCCTGACCCCCTGACCCCTCCTCTCCCCTTACCCCCCCTGACCCCTGACCCCTCCTCTCCCCTTACCCCCCCCCTGACCCCTGACCCCTCCTCTCCCCTTACCCCTCCTCACCCCTGACCCCTCCTCTCCCCTGACCCCCTGACCCCTCCTCTCCCCTGACCCCTCCTCACCCCTGACCCCTCCTCTCCCCTGACCCCCTGACCCCTCCTCTCCCCTGACCCCTCCTCACCCCTGACCCCTCCTCTCCCCTGACCCCTCCTCTCCCCTGACCCCTGACCCCTCCTCTCCCCTTACCCCTCCTCACCCCTGACCCCTCCTCTCCCCTGACCCCCTGACCCCTCCTCTCCCCTGACCCCTCCTCACCCCTGACCCCTCCTCTCCCCTTACCCCTCCTCACCCCTGACCCCTCCTCTCCCCTGACCCCCTGACCCCTCCTCTCCCCTGACCCCTCCTCACCCCTGACCCCTCCTCACCCCTGACCCCTCCTCTCCCCTTACCCCTCCTCACCCCTGACCCCTCCTCACCCCTGACCCCTCCTCTCCCCTTACCCCTCCTCACCCCTGACCCCTCCTCTCCCCTGACCCCCTGACCCCTCCTCTCCCCTGACCCCTCCTCACCCCTGACCCCTCCTCACCCCTGACCCCTCCTCTCCCCTTACCCCTCCTCACCCCTGACCCCTCCTCTCCCCTGACCCCCTGACCCCTCCTCTCCCCTGACCCCCTGACCCCTCCTCTCCCCTGACCCCCTGACCCCTCCTCTCCCCTGACCCCCTGACCCCTCCTCTCCCCTGCCCCCTCCTCCCTGCCCCCCCCCCCAGGTGAGTGACCCAGGGCCTGTGGAGGTCAGTCTGAACACGGTGCTGGTGCTGCTGTCTAAGAGGGAGCTGTGGCTGTCTGACGGGTCCATGGGCTTCGGAGAGGACTCTGATGCTGCCTTCACTGAAGGTGACACACACACACATCCATAAACACACACACACACACATCCATAAACACACACACACACACACACATCCATGAACACACACACACACATCCATAAACACACACACAGAGAATCCCTTCCTGACTCCTAACCCCCCCCAGGGTCAGTGATCTACGGCCGGGTCATGGTTGACCCCGTCCACCGCCTGGGGAACCACTTCCTGTGTCACATCCGGCAGGTGTTCCTCTGCACACCCGCCCACGGATACGTACCCAAGTATCGCCCCGGCAACCACGAGTATGGTTGCCTTGCCGACAGCCCATCACTGCTCTACAGGCTAAAGTTACTGGTGTGTAAACAAGGAAGTGTGTGTGAAGTGTGTGAGATTGTATATGAGGTGTGTGATATTGTGTGAGGTGTGTGAGAAGTGTGTGATATTGTGTGAGAGTGTGTGTGAGAGTGTGTGATTGTGTGTGAGAGTGTGTGTGAGCTGTGAGTTCCACCAGCTGAAGTCTGGTCTGCCCTCCAGGACAAGGCCCAGCCAGAAAGCCAGGCCCTGGAGTTTGGAGGCGTCCGCTTCCAGGCCCTCCTCGCTGGGGACACTCCCGGAGCCGAGGCCCTGGTCTCCCAGCCTGATGCTGACGGCTTCAGCCTGTCCTCAGACCCTCTCTTCCAGGTCTCACTCTCCTGTCTCTCCCTCATCCCTCCACGGGTCCATACATCTACCCCCTATACATACATCTATACATCTATAGGTCCATCTATCCAGAGATGGGAAGTAACTGTACTTAACCCTCGTGCTGTCTTCGGGTCACATGACCCAAAGGTTCATAACGAACCATCGTTGTGTTTACCCAATTTTACCCAATACAAAAACAAATAAAAATAATTTTCTTTTAACCTTCGCAATGTGGGGGGTCTGAGACAGCCCAACGGTTAAAAGAAAATGCTTCACTTTGTTTTTGTATGCGGTAAAGTTGTCGCAATACAACGGTGGGTCACAATGACTGATGGGTCAGAATGACCCGAAGATAACACAAGGGTTAAGTAGATGTTTCTGGTATCAGTAGCCTACTTTACTTCAAAAAGGTTTGCATCATTATCATTGAGTACTTGATGAGGACTCTACTATACTCTATTGTACTCTGCTCTGCTTTACTCTGTTTTAGGCTTCTCTGTTCTCCTGTTCTCCTCTCTCCTTTCCTCCTCTCTCCCCTCTCCTCCTCTCTCTCTCCTCTCCTTGTGTTTGTGAACAAAACGTTTCAAAAGGCTGAAAAAGTATTTATACCGGTTTAAAAAATATTTTTGAAAAAAAGATTACATACAATATTTCCCAAATAGTGTAAAACAGGTGTAAAACAATATTTTTGAGAAAGAAAAACCCTCCCTCTCCCCTCCTCCCCCTCCCCTCCCCTCCTCCCCCTCCCCTCCCCTCCCCTCCCATCCCCCTCCCCTCCCTATCCCTCCCTCCCCCACCTCCCTCCCTCTCCCCTCTCTCTCTAGGAGGGTCAGGAGTGGTACATCCACGTTGTCTACACTGTCCACTCCAGCAGCCATGGCAACAGTTACCACGGCATCAGCAAGCGGAGCCTGCACCAGCACTCGGCCATCAGCAGGGGGCGGGGGAGCAGAGCGGCCCTGGAGGACAACCAGGACCAGGGCACCAACCTGCAATACGTGCCCCTGAGGAGAGCTCCTCTCCTGGGCCACAGCCGGGTCGAGGAGTCCCTGGAAGGCCTGGAGCTCCAGGAGAAGAGGGACCCTGCTGGGGAGGGCAGCCCAGAGATAGAGGCCTCTGCTGGGATAGGCTGGCTGGCTGTGGTGGTGGTGGTGGTGGTGGTGGTCTGTGTGGGAGGGCTGGGGCTCTACCTGAGGGGGCAGGTGAGGTCAGAGGAGGAACAAGAGAAACATCCTGGAAATCACTCTTCCTCCTCCTGTTGCTCTGCATTCCAGGGCAGAGGAGAGGGGAGGAGCTGGAGAACAAGGGGCGGGGTTTCCGCAGGAAGTTCAGAGGTTTAAGCCCCACCCCTCTTCTGTAAGTACTGTACATATGAAATCCTGGAGATCAATAAAGAGGCATATTGATTGACTGATTGTGTTTATTGAGTAAACAGTGACTGCAGCAGTCCAGTTTGATCAACAGGCCTATTTAACATACATTCAGAAAAGTGTATCCACACACACACATTCACTGTATCCACACACACACACATTCACTGTATCCACACACACACATTCACTGTATCCACACACACACATTCACTGTATCCACACACACACATTCACTGTAGCTACACGCACACATCTACTTTAGCTATGCACATTCATCTGCTGTAGCTGCACACTCACACACACACACACACACACACACACACTCTCTCACACACACACACACACCACCCTACTGTAGCTACACACACACAGATGTAATAATCACATTACTTAACACATGCTGGTGTCTAAATTATGGAGATATCACACTGATAAAAGTATGTGTGTGGGTGTGTGTATACATGTGCTTTTGAAAGTATTTTTAATATGTGTGTAGGTGTGTGTTTGAAAGTTAGTGACTTTTGTGTGTGTGTGCATGTTCATGTTTGAGTGAAAGTCATGGTTTTTGTGTAAATGTGTGTGTATTTGAATGATAGCTTGTATGTGTGTGTGGCTTTTCTGAATGTGAGTGTGTGTAGTGTGTAGTGTGTGTGAAAGTGTGTATTAGTGTGTGTATGAAGTGTGTGTTATTGTGTGTAAGTGTGTAGATGTGTGTGTTAGGGTGTGTATGATGTGAGTGTGTGTGTGTTATTTCTCGCTGGACTGCCTCCCGTCATGCCAGGCCTCCCTGGTGCTCCTCAGAGCCTTGGTGCGTTCTGGGTCCACCACCACGTAGTCCACCCGCTCACGTGCACGCTCACGAGCACGCTCACGTGCACGCTCGTCACTCCCCCCGGGGCTACGCTTCTGGAACACACACACACAGAAGGCAGGGTGAGGAACACACACAGACCAGCTGAGTACCTGAGGTGCAGGGTGAGTACCTGAGGTGCAGGGTGTGTACCTGAGGTGCAGGGTGTGTACCTGAGGTGCAGGGTGAGTACCTGAGGTGCAGGGTGTGTACCTGAGGTGCAGGGTGAGTACCTGAGGTGCAGGGTGTGTACCTAAGGTGCAGGGTGTGTACCTGAGGTGCAGGGTGAGTACCTGAGGTGCAGGGTGTGTACCTGAGGTGCAGGGTGAGTACCTGAGGTGCAGGGTGTGTACCTGAGGTGCAGGGTGTGTACCTGAGGTGCAGGGTGTGTACCTGAGGTGCAGGGTGAGTACCTGAGGTGCAGGGTGTGTACCTGAGGTGCAGGGTGAGTACCTGAGGTGCAGGGTGTGTACCTGAGGTGCAGGGTGTATACCTAAGGTGCAGGGTGTGTACCTGAGGTGCAGGGTGTGTGAGTACCTGAGGTGCAGGGTGTGTGTGTCCGGGGTACAGGTCCAGGTCCAGGTACTCCACCTGCTTGTGTCTTCTGACCTGCTGGGGCTGCTGCCTCCGTCTGAGGTATGGTGCACCATCAGCCTCAGGGACTGGACACACACACACACACACAGGCATGGACACACACACACACACATGCATGGACACACACACACACACATGCATGGACACACACACACACACACAGGCATGGACACACACACACACACATGCATGGACACACACACACACAGACACAGGTGTTTAGACATGGAGAGAAGCACTGGGGAAGAGGAGCAGGAGGAGGAGGGCAGGAGGAGGAGGGCAGGAGGAGGAGAGCAGGAGGAGGAGGGCAGGAGGAGAAGGGCAGGAGGAGGAGGGCAGGGGCAGGAGGGCAGGAGGAGGAGGGCAGGAGGAGGAGGGCAGGAGGAGGAGGAGGGCAGGAGGAGGAGGGCAGGAGGAGGAGGGCAGGAGGGCAGGAGGAGGAGGGCAGGAGGAGGAGGGCAGGAGGAGGAGAGCAGGAGGAGGAGGGCAGGAGGAGAAGGGCAGGAGGAGGAGGGCAGGGGCAGGAGGGCAGGAGGAGGAGGGCAGGAGGAGGAGGCCAGGAGGAGGAGGGCAGGAGGAGGAGGGCAGGAGGGCAGGAGGAGGAGGCCAGGAGGAGGAGGGCAGGAGGAGGAGGGCAGGAGGAGGAGGGCAGGAGGAGAAGGGCAGGAGGAGGAGGCAGGAGGAGGAGGGCAGGAGGGCAGGAGGGCAGGAGGAGGAGGGCAGGAGGAGGAGGGCAGGAGGAGGAGGGACTCACCGGCTCGTCTCCACTGAGGTTGAGGCTAGAGGTTGTCATGGAGACGTAGTTGTCGTCGGGGTCGTCAGAGTCTGAACTGGAGGCGGAGCTCTGAGTGGAGGAGGGTCTTCCTGAGGAGACAGGAAACCTGGAGGGACTGCACACACACACACACTAATGTAGGAGTTATTAAATATTAAAGCTCCAGTGTTTCTACTGATGGAGCAATTCTGACCTTGTGTGTGTATCAAGTTGTGTGTATGTATGCAGGTGTGTGTGTGTTCCCTTGCGTGCAGATCAGAACCTCCGATCAGAACCACTGAGGCCGAGGAGTTCTGATCTGCACGCAAGGGAACACACACACACCTGCATACACACACAGTCACACACACACCCTCATATACACACACACTTACTCTCGGGTGAATGTGCGTGTGACAGGGGAGCGGACTGGAGGGGGAACCTCCTCCCATTCCTGCAGAGGACGGATGTCCAGAGGAGCTGGTCTGGCTGGGGGAGGGGGACAGATTAAGTTAGTGTCTGTAGGTGAATGTCCAGGCAGCAATCAAGAAACCAACAGAATACTGTGTGTGTGTCTACATTGAGTTAGTCCAGCAACAATGCTGACTTCAACTGCAGGTAAATAATTCAACAGAAAAGGCACTCTTGTGCACACTCTCTTTCAGAGAGAGAGAGAGAGAGAGAGAGAGAGAGAGAGAGAGAGAGAGAGAGAGAGAGGGACTGTGCTGCTGTATTTCCTCTAACCCAGCTGTATATGAGGTCCAACAGTTCTGCATGAAGCACTATGTCACCTATATGCATCACTACTTCATCTGCATGAAGCACTATGTCACCTATATGCATCACTACGTCACCTGCATGAAGCACTATGTCACCTATATGCATCACTACGTCACCTGCATGAAACACTATGTCACCTATATGCATCACTACGTCACCTGCATGAAACACTATATACATCACTACGTCACCTGCATGAAGCACTATGTCACCTATATGCATCACTATGTCACCTGCATGAAGCACTATGTCACCTATATGCATCACTATGTCACCTGCATGAAGCACTATGTCACCTATATGCATCACTATGTCACCTGCATGAAGCACTATGTCACCTATATGCATCACTACGTCACCTGCATGAAGCACTATGTAACCTATATGCATCACTACGTCACCTGCATGAAGCACTATGTCACATATATGCATCACTAGGCCACCTGCATGATATCCGTATGAATCCTTATGTCTTCCATATGCCTGGTTTCCGCTCTCACCTACCCATTCGTCTGGTTGCCGTGGTTACCTACCCTTGCGTTGCCGTGAGAACTCTCCTATGGTCTGAGAGTCTGTTCTCTCCAGACCCAGGGGTTTGGGTCGTACCGGGAAAACACAGGTAACCACACCTGGTCAACATGAATACAGGTAAGCACACCTGGTCAACATAAACACAGGTAACCACACCTGGTCAACATGAACACAGGTAACCACACCTGATCAACACAGCAACATAGAGTAATTATGGCAACACAACACAGTGGCGCAGAGTAACCACGGAAACACAACATTGTAACACAGAGTAACCGCAACAACACAAAATCAGGCAAGAGTTGTAACCATGACAACACAAGACACCGACACATAGTAACCACGGTAACACAACACACCAACAGAGAGTAACTATGGCAACAAAACACGACAGCACAAAGTCACCAGGGCAACACTGTTGACATAAAAAACACCTGGTCAACATGAACACAGGTAACCACACCTGATCAGCACAGCAACATAGAGTAACTATGGCAACACAACAAAGTGGCGCAGAGTAACCACAGCAACACAACATTGTAACAGTGTAACCGCAACAACACAACATCAGTCCAGAGTTGTAACCATGACAACACAAGACACCGACACAGAGTAAAGGTAACACAACACACCAACACAGAGTAACTATGGCAACATGACACGACAGCAGGCCAGGCCAGACACATGGTCGGTTGCTCACCTTTGCGTTGTGGTTTGAGGTTACGAAGGATGGGAGGGGGCAGGACCCCCCCTGCACGCAGGCTCCCTGTGGTGTGTTTGCGTGCAGGGGGGGTGAGGGGGGTGAGGGGGGAGGTGCGAAACCCCAGGTGGGCGGGGGGGGGGACCTGACGCCCCAGGGAGGGCAGCTCAGGGGGGCCGGACGTCATGGCAACATAGTTTGGGTCCTGGAGGGGGGGGGCCAGAGGGGGGTCGCCTGTGGCGCTCATGGGAACGTAGTTTTCATCTGCCTCTTCATCCGTGTACCCACCCTCCACCGGCACCATGCCCTTGTTCATCTGGAGGGGAGAGAGAGAGAGATAGTGAGATATATATAGAGAGAATATAACTACTTTCACAGCTCCTGTCACAAGTGATAGATAAACAGATAGCGAGAGAGACAGATATATATATATATATATATATATATATATATATATAGAGAGAGAGAGAGAGAGAGAGAGAGAGAGAGAGAGAGAGAGAGAGAGAGAGAGAGAGAGAGAGAGAGAGAGAGAGAGAGAGAGAGAGAGAGAGAGAGAGAGAGAGAGAGAGACAGTTATATATATATATAGAGAGAGCGAGAGAGAGACAGTGATATAGATATGAGGGTCAGACTTACAAAATAGCTGTTGAAACTCTCACTGAACTCAAACATGCTGGCTCTCTCAGAGAACGACCTGGGAGCTGGATAACCCTCCTGGAGCGCTGTGCACACACACACACACACGTACACAATCACACGTACATCAGAAATCTAGCATCAATTTAATCTCCAACATGTCTATGCATGGACAGCATCAGTGTCTTAACTCTCTGTATGGGATGAGTGTGTGTGTGTATGGGGTGTGTGTGTGTGTGTGTACACTGTTGTCTCACCTGTGTGTGTACAGCCCACAGTGCTGATAGTGTTACTGCGCATTGTTTTGATTCCCATGTTACCTCCTCCTCCTCCATAGCTCCTCTCTGGCTCTGAGGTGGAGCGGGGAACACATCCCTCTCCTGGGCCCAGGGGCTTGGGCGGGCGTGGCGGGGGCAGGGGGCCGGCAGAGGGGGCGTCCCCCAGGTCGGGGCTGTGGGAGGTGGGGGTGGCAGAGGGCCGTGGGACCTGGTAGGTGGGGCTGCAGCTGGAGCCCCCTGCTGGAGGGAGGGCGTGGCTGCAGAGCGACAGGGACCCAGGGTGAACCTGCATCTCCAGGGAGTACTTCCTGGGGTGGGGGGAGGGGTGACCTCTGATACTGGTCCTGATTGGCTCAGGGGCGGGAGTGAAGTCCTGTGATCCCCCCTGAACCGTGGCGACGGTCCAGGGGGCGGAGGCAGAGTGTGGGTGAGGGGGGAGGCCGTTGGCGAGGGAGGAGGGGGAGGAGGAGGAGGAGGAGGACGAGGCGGTGGGCCTTGGGGAAGGGAAGCTGTCATTGCAGTCCTCTGATGATGTAGACTGGCAGGAACCAATAGGAGGCCTGAGAGAGAGAAGCAATACTTAGCATGTGAGAGAGAGTTTGTGTGTGTGCATGTGTGTGTGGGGAATCAGGTGGTTGAGCGGTTAGGGGATCGGGCTGGTAATCTGAAGGTTGCCAGTTCGATTCCCGGCCGTGCCAAATGACGTTGTGTCTTTGGGCAAGGCACTTCACCCTACTTGCCTCGGGGGAATGTCCCTGTACTTACTGTAAGTTGCTCTGGATAAGAGCGTCTGCTAAATGACTAAATGTAAATGTGTGTGTGTACCTGCTCTGGCAGTGGGACAGCCACAGGTAATCCTCTGTGCTGCTGCTGGTCTCCAGGTGTCTCACGCTCACCGGCTGGTAGGGGGGCGGGGCTGGCTCAGTCGCCGTGGTGACGGGTGTGTGGGCTGCTGTAGCCATGGTGACAGGAGTGTGCGCTGTCGTAACTGTGGAAACGCAGATGGGTGAGGAGACTAAACGTTCTGCAAGATGAAAAGAACTAAAGTCATCTTCTGAGTGAGGATCTCCTCCAGAGTGTGTTTCTGTATCTCCATCTATCTGACCCCCCCACACACACACTCACACACACAACCATGTACAGAGTCACAGTCACACACCCACACACTCACACACACTTCAAACATCTTCTCAAGGCTGCGCTCTCTCCTCCTCCTCAGCTCAGTGTGTGTGGTGAGTCAGCCTGAGCAGCAAGGCCAGCCCTGACACACACACACACACACACTCATTGTGTGTCTTTGTGTGAATGTGTCTGTGTGGGTGTGTGTTGGTACATGTGTACGTGTCGGTACATTTGTGTGTGTGTGTGTTTGCTGGAACATGTGTGTATGTTTTTGATTAAGTGTGTGTGTGTGGGTACCGTCGTCAGTCGGGTTGAAGCCACACAGCTCACAGATAGCGCTGACCCAGCGCTGCATGTCCTCCTGGCTGTCAGACACCAGATAGAACACCCTCTCACTGGTCCTCAGGTCAAACACATGGCTGCTCTGCAGATCCTTGTTGGAGAAGGAGAGACCTGCATCCACCTGGGGGGGAGGGAGGGTTAGAGGGGAGTGTGTGTGTGTGTGTGTGTGTGTGTGTGTGTGTGTGTGTGTGTGTGAAGAGGGACAGTGTGTGTGTGTGAAGAGGGACAGTGTGTGGGGTGGGGTGTGGTGTGTGTGAAGAGGGACAGTGTGTGGGGTGGGGTGTGGTGTGTGTGAAGAGGGACAGTGTGTGGTGTGTGTGTGTGTTACCTGTTCACACAGGTGCAGGTTGATGGAGCGGATGGGCTTGCGGGCGTGGTCGTGTTTGTAGTATTCTAGAACGTCCGGGTCTCCGGTCAGACGGCCACTTTTCAGGACGAACCAGCGCCTCTTCCACGCCTGCGGGGGGGTGCAGGTGTTGTGGTTAAGTTATGAAGGTACTGTGGTTTATTATATTCCCACTTCTCTAACACAGATCATCTTAGACATCTTCAACACCTTCTCTGGCCTTCGTCTCTATGGTAACCAGTCTGCTTCAGCCAGAATGTTTCATCGGTTCATCGGACCAATCACACAGAGCCACAATTATGACATCAAGGAAGTACAATACCGGTTCCGCCCAATCAGACGAGTGTGGGAGTGTGTGAGACACGGTCCATCCAATCAGACGCCAACCTGGAGGGTGTGTGTGTGTGTGTGTGTGTGTGTGTGTGTGTGTGTGTGTGAGGAGGGTACTTCTCCGCTCCCATGACGACTGTTCACACCCTACTGACTAAAAGATTACCAATACATTACACACACACACTCCCACACACACACTCCCACACACACACACTCCCACACACACACACACACACTCACACACACACTCCCACACACACACTCTGTTTCTCACTTTCATGACACTATGCATTGTGGGTAGGAGTGCCCTTCACAATGACACATCATATTTTCACTCTGTGTGTGTGTGTGTGTTCTGCTCATATTTTGTGGCAACAAGAAAACAAGTTTAGAAAGGTTGAAAAAATTATTTTGAAAACTTTTTTTCAGTTTTTGTATGTGGGAAAAAAAATAAAACAACAAAGGTTTCGAAAGGTGAAAAAAGATTTGCTAAAAAAAGTTACATAAAAAAGTTTGCATCATTGATGAGTACTTGATAAGAACTCTGTCATACTCTACTGCACTCTACTGTACTTTAATCTACTCTGTTTTAGGCTTCTCTGTTCTCTCTCCTCCCTTCTCTCCTTTCACTGCGTGTGTGAAAACAGTTTAGAAAGGTTGGAAAAAAAAAAATCAAACAAGGTACGTTCTGGATGAGACAGAGTGAGTTAGCGATGTGGACATGACTGAGAATAGAGACATTCCTGATCACTCATGGCCATGAGGCAGATGCTCCAATTAGTCGGTGATGTGGGAATATCATCACACTGTTGAAATTATGAAGATGGGTAATGATTATGGATGTATATGATCACCTCTTATAATGCTATATCACTGGAAACCATATGCAAAACGGTTGACTGATTATTATTACCCCTAAAACGGTAGAAGAAATAAAGCCCAAAATTTTGATAATTAGGGGCCGAGTGCAGGAGAAGACTATGTGTGTATGCTGCTTCCATAGAAATCTAGAAGGCCCAGCTATCTCATGAGGCATATTTATGGCCTTATGCCCAGAAACCCAGTGCAGCTGGCCTGCTCATGGTCAGAGCAGGCCTTAAATTGGGATAATTGTCTATGCAAAAGAGCACCTGTAACCTTAATCCTCTAGGACATGGGACTGGGTAAGAAGGCATAATGCATCTGTGACCAACTGTATTGTACCAATAGCAAAACATCACAATATAATAGGGAGAAAATATATAAGTGAAATGTCCGGAGAAAATTTTCAGTCTGATCCTGGGATCTTACTCACGCATTTGTTGGAATACTCAGCAAAGCTTAATGCAAAAATGTTTATTAAATTCTAATAAACATTTAGCATTAAACTCTGCTGAGTTCCAGTGTTGGATATTGGTTGAAAATGTAGAACATTTGTCACTACATCGGTGTCAAAAATAATTCCTGGTCAATGCTCTGCATTCTATAGTGTCTGTTTGTTTGTTATTATTATGTATTAATATGGAACCAGTTATCAGCAAGACACTAAAACAGGTAGTAGTAATGGCTACTTTTTACTTAAGTACATGTCAGAGCCCACACTTCTTTACTTTAACTTGAGTGAAAAAGTGTAGTCAGTACTTCAACTTTTACATGAGTATCTGTACTTCTACTTGAGTGAAGGATGTGTGTACTTTTGCCATCTCTGGTCTGTGTGTGAGAGAGAGAGAGAGAATAGAACAGCCTGAATGTGTGTTTCTGTGTGTATTTGGTGACGTGTGTGTGTGTGTGAGAGAGTATAGAACAGCCTGGATGTGTATTTGCGTAGGAGAGTGTGAAACACACTGCAGTCATTTGTAAGTGTGAATACCAGCATGTCATATTTTTACACACACATTTCCATGAGGAGAGAGGAGAAGAGAGAGAGGAGAGGAGGGAAGAGGAGAGGAGGGATGAGGAGAGGAGGGAAGAAGAGGGATGAGGAGAGGAGGGAAGAGGAGAGGAGGGAAGAGGAGAGGATGGATGAGGAGAGGAGGGAAGAGGAGACTGTTTCCTTAGAGGTAGTGAGGAGGGAGCATTGTTAAAGCCTAAATCTCTCTCACACACACACTCACTCACACACACACACACACACACTCACACACCTCACACTCCATGAGAAGCTGGTCCACGTGCCTCAGAGTATAAGACCTTAGGGATCAAAGGTGAACATAACTACTTCTTACTCTTCTTAGTCTGAGATGTGTGTGTGTGTGTGTGATGTCTGTCCATCTCCTGCTCTACTGCCCACTGTGCCTGCAGGAACCTGCAGGAAGTAGACAGGAAGTAGACAGGAAATAGACACAATGGAACTAAAATAACACAGCTGCTGTTTCCACACAGAACAAGGAACATGATCTGGTATGCAGACACGTGCTGCTAGGCGTGTGTGTGTGTGTGTGTATGTGTGTGTGTGTGTGTGTTTGTGTGTGTGTGTGTGTGTGTATGTGTGTGTGTGTGTGTATGTGTGTGTGTGTGTGTGTGTGTTTGTGTGTGTGTGTGTGTGTGTGTGTGTGTGCGTGTGTATGTGTGTGTATGTGTGTGTTTAGAAAGGTAAAACTTCGGGGAGGTTGTTTTCTAGCCAGTTCCATCTCAGAAGGATTATAGATTATTACATAATGGAGGAGAGAGAGGGGAGGAGAGAGAGGAGAGAGAGGGAGACAGCGGAGAGAGAGGGGAGGAGAGAGAGGATAGAGAGGGAGAGAGAGGAGAGAGAGGGGAGGAGAGAGAGGAGAGGGAGACAGAGGAGAGAGAGGGGAGGAGAGAGAGGAGAGAGAGGAGAGAGAGGGAGACAGAGGAGAGAGAGGGGAGGAGAGAGAGGAGAGAGAGGGAGACAGCGGAGAGAGAGGGGGGAGAGAGAGGATAGAGAGGGAGACAGAGGAGAGAGAGGGGAGGAGAGAGAGGAGAGAGAGGGAGACAGAGGAGAGAGAGGGAGGAGAGAGAGGAGAGGGAGACAGAGGAGAGAGAGGGGAGGAGAGAGAGGAGAGAGAGGAGAGAGAGGGAGACAGAGGAGAGAGAGGGGAGGAGAGAGAGGAGAGAGAGGGAGACAGCGGAGAGAGAGGGGGGAGAGAGAGGATAGAGAGGGAGACAGAGGAGAGAGAGGGGAGGAGAGAGAGGAGAGAGAGGGAGACAGAGGAGAGAGAGGGGGGAGAGACAGGATAGAGAGGGAGACAGAGGAGAGAGAGGGGAGGAGAGAGAGGAGAGAGAGGGAGACAGAGGAGAGAGAGGGGAGGAGAGAGAGGAGAGAGAGGAGAGAGAGGAGAGAGGAGGAGAGAGGAGGTAAACTGGACAGGTGCTTCTCTGCTTGGCCTGGGTGTGTGTGTGAACAAACAAAAACACTATTCTCTCCCATCTCACCCTCCCCACACACACACATACATATACACACACATGCACACACTCACACACTGACCACAGTTGCAATACTTTGATTGTTAACTACGTACTCCGGCATCTCAAGCACGCGGAGCTTGGCGGTGACGCACCCGAGTTCACTCCGCGAGTCACCCGGCTGAACAACAAGCGGCACGCGCCCTCTCCGTTTATCGGAACACATGAGCCATCACGGACTGACTGCTCTGAGCGCAGGCCCGCAGGAGGGGTACTGGGGCTAATCTGAGTTTACATTTAACTCATTTAGAAAACGTTTTTATCCAATGCTACATACAATTAGTCAACATACAATTCTAGTTAAGCAGCATGGATCAAAAGTATGATTCTGACAGTACTTCTGTGGTCAGTTAAGGAACGGTCTGTATTTACCAGGCACAGGTACCGGGAACGGCCAAAGCAACCACATCTCAGCTGCCAGGCACAGTGCAATAACAAGATTATCTCAGATACAATATAGCATATGTTTGGAGTTTTCTGCCCCAAAACTTATACTGAGAGAGTGGCTGCTCTACTTACGTAGCGACGTAACTTTTTCTCTGGTGGAGACTTTCGAAGCCATCCGACGCACACTACCTCTCCTCCGCTCATCTTCTGATTCACAGGAGATCACTTTTCTACCGATCCGTGGATGACCGCTCGAGTCAGCGAATGTGACACGTAAAAATCGGCCAAATCGATAAACGATCCTGGTGTGTTGGTTTGATCGGTCTGTTATGTCTCGCGGATTCCCGAGGGATAATCCCACCCCGGGATAGACTGTGCGCGCGGAGTCGGTCAGAACATTCTCCAGAAACACGGACGTCCGTGCTCCGTTATGGTACTTGTACAATAGTGTTCTCTCAAAATCTGAGGCTAGCGCGCGTGTCCACAACTTTGAAGTGAAGACAACATCTCTCTCTCCTGTCACTCCATCACTGACGGATGAGGTTATTTCTCTTCCACTCCTCCCTCTCTCTCCAACCTTCAGCCTAATCAGTCTGTCTCCAGAGAAACCCCGGAGGCGGGGGGACGGAGGGTGTGTGTGTGCGCGTGGGGGGGGGGGGGGGTGCTTGTGAGGAACGTGACTGGGCTTTCCTCTCTCTCCATCTCTCGCCCCCTATAACTCTCTCTCCCTAGCCCTGCCTCTTCCCTCTCCGCCAAGCCGTCTTCCTAGAAGCCAGCCCCGTGGAGGCGGGAAGCAGTGCTCTGGGGGCGGAGCCAGGTGCTCCGAATAGAACACCTCGAAGTTCCTGTATATGACGTAAGACCTGGGGCGGTCCGGCTCTTTGTCTGTCGGACTCTCTCTCTCTCCTTAAGTGTGTGTGTGTGTGTGTGTGTGTGTGTGTGTGTGTGTGGTTAGACGGTGTGTATAAGGCCCGGAGGTGGGAGAATCCGGGTCCAAAGGTTGTCACGCGCGACACCTCGTGGCTGAGATTAGCAACAGCCGGTAGGCGCGCGTCTCCCCGATGTTGAAGAAGTTGGGAAGGGTTTGAGAGACGCGACTGATGGAAAGTTTTCCTGGTAAGATTTCCCGGCATTCACCCAAACACAGCCGATACCGATTATTAAAGTTACACAATGAAGTAAAAAGAGAATTAGTTATGTCCGTTTATCTGTGTGTTTGTACTGAAAACACGACCTTGTATTTAAACTCCTCCCTCTCCTGATTTGCGCGAGCTCAGGTTACACATCCGTATTAGGATTCCAAAAACCAACTTCCCAACAACGCCTCAGCTACAAACACGTTATACCCCCACGAAAAGTAAGACCCTCCGTATCCAGCGTCATTCATGGGGGACACATAAGGAATAACAAGACGGTATTTTAACTGTAGAGGGCGACCATGCCAAACCGAACAGTGTACATCTGTACGACTCGTGTTTGCTCGGAGGCCGCGAGGGGGTGAGGAAGAGGAGGAGGGGATCACTGACTTGCTTCTTCCAGTTTCTCTGGGAGTTTTCCTTGTGGGTTTAGGTTGGTTCAAAGGAAGTTCTATGGGCGTGTGTGAAGCCCTCTGTGACATTGCTGGTAAAAAAGGGCTAAACAAATACATTTGATTTGGAAGAGGAAGATGATTTCTGGTCATGTGTCTTGGTCTGGCTGTAACTCCGGCCGGGAGGGAAGAGTGCTGCTGGACAGAGAGACACCGGGGAGACCAGACAGTAACAACACACACACCTCACACTTGCAGCAGCGGCTCACAGACACAGGTCAGTGTGTGTGTGTGTGTGCGTGTGTGTGTGTGTGTGGTGTGTAGAGTACATCAGTAAAGTGTCCTCTCTGATTTGTCTAGTTGTTAATGAAGCTGCTCACATCATTCCACTGGAGTTCATCCTGGGTATGTAAACACACACACACACACACACACACTCACACAGACACGCACACATACACACACACGCACACACACACACACTCACACACACATACACACTCACACACACACACGTGTATCTCCTCCTTTCTCTAAAACCTTTTCTTTCTCTGACAGAGTGTCGTGGTCTGGTTGCCATGACAGCCAAGGACAGGGTGCCTCGTGCATTGGTGCAGGTCTCCGTGGTCAACACGCACACACACACACTCACACACCATTGCTGCACTGAGATAGCAGAGGTAAACACACACACACACACATTTTATTTTATTTTGGAAAAAATAACCGTTTTTAGTGGCTGTGTGGGTATTTTTAAGTCACTGCAGTTTGTGTGTTATTGTGTGTGTGCGTGTTAATGTGTGTGTTAATGTGTGTGTTAATGTGTGTGTTAATGTGTGTGTTCCAGGGCTCCAGGGACCCCGTGTTTCTAACAGGTGTGTGTTTCCATGACAACCAGGCAGTTTACTGGGACACCAGAATGAAGTTGACAGTCTACCACTACAAAGACCCAGCGCACAACACGGTCTGTCACACACAGATACACACACACACACCGGTCTGTCACACACAGATACACACACACCGGTCTGTCACACGTGTATGTGTGTATGTGTGGCGTGTGTGTGTGTGTGTACCCACTAAGAGGATTTCTATGATGTATACATCTGTAACTCCACTATCAGGGGCTCCCCTTCTCTCCTCCCTTCTCTCCCCCTTCTCTCTCCACTTCTCTCCCTCCTTCTCTCTCCACTTCTCTCCCTCCTTCTCTCCCCCCTTCACTCCCCCCTTCTCTCTCCATTTATCTCCCCCCTTCTCTCCCCCCTTCTCTCTCCACTTCTCTCCCCCTCCTCTCCCCCCTTCTCTCCCCCTCTTCTCCCCCCCTCCCCCCTCTCTTTTTCTCCCTGTCCTCTCGCCTCATTGGCCAAACCCCTCCTCTAATCTGAATATTTCCCATGCTCCCATTCATCAGTTAATCCCTCCTTCTCTGGGAGCGAGCGAGCGAGGAGAGAGGGACTGAGCATTCTGCCTGTTTGGATAGGTTAGGAAAGAGGGAAGAGAGAGAGAGAGGAGAGCCTGGGGAAGAGAGATAGAAAGGAGAGAAGGAAAGGGAGAGAGAGAGAGAGAGGAGTCTGATAGGGGGATCAAGTGAGGCAGGGAAGGAAGGCTGACTGCAGGTCTCCCCCTCTGCTGACTGGACAGACAGAACTACAGCACAAGCCCAGGGTTGCTCAGAGTGTGTGTGTGTGCAGCCATGGTCTTCCCAGACTGTCTCTGCCTACAAGACACCAGGTCCCCTACTGAACAGGTGAGAACACACACACACATTCACACACACTATAAGCATACACACACACATACACACTAACTACGTTCAAAGAGAAGGAGGGGATAGAAAGAGGGAGAAAGAGCGTTGTACAATAAAACAACAACAACATTGCACCACTGTTCTCCTCTATTGCAGGTTTAGTCAGAAGTGTGTGTGTGTTTGGCTCCAGATTTGATGAAGATTATGGTGTAATCTTATAAACCTCTTGTTCTGCAAGTCCCACAGACACCTCTGGCAATAGCTGTATGTATGTGTGTGTGGTGTGTGTGTGTAGGTGTGTGTTTCTGCGGGGTGTAGGTGTATGTGTGTGGTGTGTGTGTAGGTGTGTGTACAGTAACAGTGTGTGTGTGTGTAGGTGTGTACAGTAACAGTGTGTGTGTGTGTGTGTGTAGGTGTGTGTACAGTAACAGCAAGTGATGGGACAAGATTCTGTGTTGACAGCTGATGTCTGAGAACAGCCAGGCAGATTCACCCCAGAAACATTGGCCATGTGTGTAGCGTGTGTGTGTGTAGCGTGTGTGTGTGTAGCATGTGTGTGTGTGTAGCATGTGTGTGTGTGTAGCGTGTGTGTGTAGCATGTGTGTGTGTGTGTAGCATGTGTGTGTGTGTGTGTGTAGTGTGTGCGTAGCATGTGTGTGTGTGTGTGTTAGCGTGTGTAGCGTGTGTGTGTAGTGTGTGCGTGTGTGTAGCATGTGTGTGTGTGTAGCGTGTTTGTGTGTGTAGCGTGTGTGTGTGTAGTGTGTGTGTAGCATGTGTGTGTGTGTAGCGTGTTTGTGTGTGTAGCGTGTGTGCGAGAGTTGATGCAAGTGCTTGTACATCAAGGTAATCCCCTGAGCTTGTGATTATCATCATGGTGACAGAGTGATTCAGCCTGGTTGGGGGGGTGGGGGGGGGGGGTGACCCTGGTATGATGATTATGTAACTGGGAGAGGGGGGGAGGGAGGGGGGGGGCAGCACCTAAGACTTGAGACACGGTCTTTCACAATGTTTACTCTTACTCTCTCATCTTCTCTCTCTCTCTTCTCTCCTCCTCTCTCCTCCTCTCTCCTCCTCTCCTCCTCTCTCCTCCTCTCTCCTCCTCTCCTCTCTCCTCCTCTCTCCTCTCTCCTCCTCTCTCCTCCTCTCTCCTCTCTCCTCTCTCCTCTCTCTTCTCTCCTCTTCTCTCCTCTCTCTCCTCCTCTCTCCTCTCTCCTCTCTCTCCTCCTCTCTCCTCTCTCCTCCTCTCTCCTCTCCTCCTCTCTCCTCTCCTCTCTCCTCCTCCTCCTCTCCTCTCCTCTCTCCTCTCTCTTCTCTCCTCTTCTCTCCTCCTCTCTCCTCCTCTCTCCTCTCTCCTTCTCTCCTCCTCTCTACTCTCTCCTCTTCTCTCCTCCTCTCTCCTCCCTCCTCTCTCTCCTCCTCTCTCCTCCTCTCTCCTCCTTTCTCCTCTCTCCTCTTCTCTCCTCCTCTCTCCTCTCTCTCCTCTCTCCTCCTCTCTCCTCCTCTCTCCTCTTCTCTCCTCCTCTCTCCTCTCTCCTCTTCTCTCCTCCCTCTCTCCTCCCTCCTCTCTCTCCTCCTCTCTCCTCTCTCCTCCCTCCTCTCTCTCCTCCTCTCTCCTCTCTTCCTCAGAGGATGTTCCTGGGGTTCACTTCCTTCTCCATCAGAGATCTGTTTCTCTCCCAGGAACCCAGCATCTCTCTCAGCCTCAGGTACCACCTGGAACCCTCCTCTAGAACCCTCCTCTAGAACCCTTACCTAGAACCTCTTCCGTAAAGTAGACTCAGAAATTAGGTGAGTTTCATTCGTCTCTCTGTCTGAGGAAGTGAGAGTCAAGCTCCTCCCAGCTCCGCTGCTACCTGTTCCTGTTTCCAACACTCCCTTCTCACCCTGCTCAGACACGAGGACGGAGACACAGAGAGAGAGAGACAGCAGAGAGAGAGAGAGACAGGCAGAGAGAGAGACAGAGAGAGAGAGAGACAAAGAGAGAGAGACAGGCAGAGAGAGAGACAAAGAGAGAGAGACAGGCAGAGAGAGAGACAGAGAGAGAGAGAGACAAAGAGAGAGAGAGACAGGCAGAGAGAGAGAGAGACAGGCAGAGAGAGAGAGACAGGCAGAGAGAGAGAGAGACAGAGAGAGAGAAAGAGAGAGACACATAGAGAGAGACAGAGAAAGAGACAGAGAGAGGAAGGGATGATGGATGGATACCGACCTTCAGAATGATCATGTGTAAGGGTTAGAATGATCATGAAGTGCTATTGACCTGACTGCCTGAGTGTTCTAACCTGATGCTCACAGTGTTCATGGTAATATACTGTTACACGTCTCTCTCTCTCTCTCTCTCTCTCTCTCTCTCTCTCTCTCTCTCTCTCTCTCTCTCTCTCTCTCTCTCTCTCTCTCTCAGGACGCAGGATGGAGTGAGGGAGGTGGGGGAGGTGAAAGTGTCCCGTCTGCAGATGCAGGAGTTGCAGGACGGAGAGAGGGAAGACACCTCTACTTGCCTGCCTGGACACAAGGTAGAGAGAGGAGGAGGGAGGGAGGACGGGGGAGTGGGAGGGAGGGAGTGAGTGAGGGAGGGAGGGAGGGAGGGAGGGAGTGGAGGAGGGAGGGAGGGAGGGAGGGAGGGAGGGAGGGAAGGAAGGAAGGAAGGAAGGAAGGAAGGAAGGAAGGAGGGAGGGAGGGAGTGGAGGGAGGGAGGGAAAAGAGTTCAGCGAGCTGCATCTGTGGTCTGTTTGGTTTACCTAGAAATAACCTCTCCTCTGTGTGTGTGTGTGTGTGTGTGTGTGTAGTGTCCTCTGCTGTGTGATTGCCTCCATGGGTCCATCCATGACACAGACAACAGCCCTATGATGAGAGCTGGTGAGTCTGAACACACACACACACACACACACACACACATGGAGACTCAGACACACCAAAACACAAACACGCACCTGTCTCAACTTAGTGCATGGTTGTGTGTGTGTGTGTGTGTGTGTGTGTGTGGTGTGTGGTGTGTGGTGTGTGGTGTGTGTGTGTGTGTGTGGTGTGTGTGAGAGAGCAGCGCTGAGGAACACCCTGTGTAAGGTGTACAGGTTCCAGACTGAGGCAGGTGTCTGGATGCTGTCAGGGAGCAGATGAGTGAGAGCTCTCTCTCCTTCAGCATCCCCAAACAACCTGCTGGCTCTGCTCATACAGCAGCACATGAAGAGGTGAGCCTGCCTGCCTGCCTGCCTGCCTGCCTGCCTGTCTGTCCTGTCCTGCCTGTCTGCCTGTCTGCCTGTCTGTCCTGTCTGCCTGTCTGCCTATCTGTCTGCCTATCTGCCTGTCTGCCTGTCTGCCTGCCTGCCTGCCTGCCTGCCTGCCTGTCTGGCCTGCCTGTCTGTCTGTCTGTCTGTCTGTCGTCCTGTCTGCCTGTCCTGTCTGCCTGCCTGCCTGTCTGTCTGTCTGTCTGTCTGTCTGCCTATCTGCCTATCTGCCTGTCCTGCCTGTCTGCCTGCCTGTCACTCTGTCTAGCAGCAGGCTGAAGAGTGTATTCACTCTCACATCTTGTTCAGTCACACTGAAACTGAGACTAGTCCTCTTATGGTTCTTCCCTTTGGCACTTATTTGGTTTTCCACAATGTATGCTTCATGTTTTGGCTGCTCGCAATGTTTGGGGCTATCTCGTTATGATCAGTGACCTATGCTCTTTTGTAAAGCTCTCTCTTGGAAGTCGCTTTGATAAAAGCGTCTGCTAAATGCATAAATGTAAATGTAAATGATAACAACCCTGCTGCTATACACACACACACACACACACACACACACACACCTCTCTTTCTCTCTCCAGGGTCCAGGAGCTGGAGGACCTCGGTGACCTTTCACCCCAGTGGGAGGGGCTTATGAGTGATGTCATCGCCTACCACAGTCAGCTGATCACCAGCTACCAGGCTACACTCACCCAGCTGAACACACACACAGGTAACACACACTCACCCAGCTGAACACACACACAGGTAACACACACTCACCCAGCTGAACACACACACAGGTAACACACACTCACCCAGCTGAACACACACACAGGTAACACACACTCACCCAGCTGAACACACACACAGGTAACACACACTCACCCAGCTGAACACACACACAGGTAACACACACTCACCCAGCTGAACACACACACAAGTAACACACACAGGATACAAATGTAGAACTTTCACACTGTGTGTGTTTGTGTGTGTGTGTGTGTGTGTGTATGTGTGTATGGTGTGTGTGTATGGTGTGTGTGTATGGTGTGTGTATGCTGTGTGTGTGTGTGTGTGTGTATGCTGTGTGTGTGTATGGTGGGTGTGTGTATGGTGTGTATGCTGTGTGTGTGTGTGTATGCTGTGTGTGTGTGTGTGTGTTTGTGTGTATGGTGTGTGTATGCTGTGTGTGTGTATGCTGTGTGTGTGTGTGTGTCCAGCCTCGTCTCCCTGCTTCAAGCCCAGCACCAGCAGGACAGACAGACACCTGCAGTTTGTTCCTGTTAACCTGCACGTTCAGAGGATGCAGGTGACCAGCCCTGGAAACACAGGTG
>NW_026911333.1:10000-19473 GCF_963692335.1 Osmerus eperlanus | reverse complement strand
CACCCATCTTCTCTAACACAGCGTTGCTGTGAGTGACATTTGACACACACACCCCACTCTCCTCCCTCTCTTTCCACCCGCTCAATCTTTCTCTATTTGCATCTCTCTTCATTCTTCTCCTCATCTCCCTTTCTCTTCTCTCCCTCTCTTCCTCCACGATTACATCTTTCTCTCTCCCTCTCTCCATCTTCCTCCTCCATGCCATACACACTCACAGAAAAAGAAAAAAATAGAAAATTGTCGAAGGAGTACAAAATCATAGCAGTACGCTGAAGCAGTAGAAAGTGAATAGATAGTAAATGTAGGAGAAGTTGACAGCTGTGTAGTTGAACCCAAACTGTTCTCTTTTCCTCCCTCCCTCCTCCCACTCTCCTTCTCTCTGCTTCTCTCACTCCCTATCTCTCTCCATTTCTTTCTCTCTCTCTCTCCCTCCCTCTCTCTCCCTATCCCCCTCTCTCATCTCATCTCCCTCACCCTCTCTTATTCTATCCCACCATCACCCTCCCTGTCTCTCTCTCTCCATCTTTCTCTCCCTCTCCCTCTCCCTCTCCCTCTCCCTCTCCCTCTCCCCCTCTTTTATTTCATCGGTTGCACTTTCAGAATATCAATGACCTGCCCTCCTGTGAGAGTAACTTTATAACACGTGAAATGAACCTGTACATGCTTTAGTATGTGTGTGTGTGTGTGTGTGTGTGTGGGGGGGGGGTGCAAGAAGATTTAACCCAGATTCCCAGTAAGTCATGTTGAAGCACTAACGTCAAGAAGATCTACATCCACTGAGCATGGCTATAAACAGGAATGCAGGAGAGGGGGAGGAGAGAGGGAGGAGAGAGGGAGGAGAGAGTGAGGAGAGAGGGAGGAGAGAGGGAGGAGAGAGTGAGGAGAGAGGGAGGAGAGAGGGAGGAGAGAGGGAGGAGAGGGAGGAGAGAGTGAGGAGAGAGGGAGGAGAGAGGGAGGAGAGAGGGAGGAGAGGGAGGAGAGGGAGGAGAGAGTGAGGAGAGGGAGGAGAGAGTGAGGAGAGAGGGAGGAGAGAGTGAGGAGAGAGGGAGGAGAGGGAGGAGAGAGGGAGGAGAGAGGGAGGAGAGAGGGAGGAGAGAGGGAGGAGAGGGAGGAGAGAGTGAGAGAGAGGGAGGAGAGAGGGAGGAGAGAGGGAGGAGAGAGGGAGGAGAGAGGGAGGAGAGAGGGAGGAGAGAGGGAGCAAGAGGATCACACATATATGCAAATAAACATCCAAATGAACACAAATAAGCAAGGTAAACATAGAAATAAACACAATAGTCACTCACAGCCTCCATCTGTTCACATCTCTGTTGGGGGTGGAAGGAGGGGAGGACATGCCATCATACGGAGGTGTTCTGTCACATGACACATTTGCTGGCAACTTACTGAAATGACTGAAGTTACGTAAACATGTTTTCAACCGTACCAAATACCACATGAAAGAATTGGCTTCATTTGGAATTATTGAAATCTGTTTCAAGGAAATTAGCTATCATGAAAAGGTTTATCAGATGAGTCATGCGAGTGTGTAGGAAAGGCTGATGTCAGCCTGGCAGGGTGGAGAGAGGGACCAGAGGGTGGAGGAGGGAGGACGAGGGTGGAGGAGGGAGGACGAGGGTGGAGGAGGGACCAGAGGGATGAGAGAAATGGAGGACGAGGGTGGAGGAGGGAGGACGAGGGTGGAGGAGGGACCAGAGGGATGAGAGAAAGGGAGGACGAGGGTGGAGGAGGGAGGACGAGGGTGGAGGAGGGACCAGAGGGATGAGAGAAAGGGAGGACGAGGGTGGAGGAGGGAGGACGAGGGTGGAGGAGGGACCAGAGGGATGAGAGAAAGGGAGGACGAGGGTGGAGGAGGGAGGACGAGGGTGGAGGAGGGAGGACGAGGGTGGAGGAGGGAGGACGATGATGAGGGTGGAGGAGGGAGGACGAGGGTGGAGGAGGGAGGACGATGATGAGGGTGGAGGAGGGAGGACGATGATGAGGGTGGAGGAGGGAGGACGAGGGTGGAGGAGGGAGGACGATGATGAGGGTGGAGGAGGGAGGACGATGATGAGGGTGGAGGAGGGAGGACGATGATGAGGGTGGAGGAGGGAGGACGATGATGAGGGTGGAGGAGGGAGGACGATGATGAGGGTGGAGGAGGGAGGACGATGATGAGGGTGGAGGAGGGAGGACGATGATAAGGGAGGAGGAGGGAGGACGATGATAAGGGAGGAGGAGGGAGGACGATGATGAGGGTGGAGGAGGGAGGACGATGATGAGGGTGGAGGAGGGAGGACGATGATGAGGGTGGAGGAGGGAGGACGATGATGAGGGTGGAGGAGGGAGGACGATGATAAGGGAGGAGGAGGGAGGACGATGATGAGGGTGGAGGAGGGAGGACGATGATGAGGGTGGAGGAGGGAGGACGATGATGAGGGTGGAGGAGGGAGGACGATGATGAGGGTGGAGGAGGGAGGACGATGATGAGGGTGGAGGAGGGAGGACGATGATAAGGGAGGATGAGGGAGGACCAGACTCATTGGTGCATGTGCAGGTTAGTAGCTTGTTGGTTGCTCACTGGCTGGTTGCCTGACTGACTGGCTGACTGGGTGGCTGGTTGGCTAGCTGATTGGCAAGTTGTCTTTTTGGCTGGTCAGCTGGCTGACTGAATGTGAAGGCCATGGATAATACAGCCGGCTAATACAGCAGTCAAGGATTAACTGCTGACTGTCCCATGATGGGGTTGTTACTGAGGCTCGGGCTGGGGCCGGGGCCGGGGCAGGGGCTGAGGCTGGGCCGGGGGTGGGGTTGTTACCGAGGCTGAGGCTGGGGCTGGGGTTGAGGCTGAGGCTGGGGCTGGGGCTGGGGTTGAGGCTGGGGGTGGGGTTGTTACTGAGGCTGAGGCTGAGGCTGGAGTTGAGGCTGGGGGTGGGGTTGTTACTGAGGCTGAGGCTGGGGCTGGGGTTGAGGCTAGGCCGGGGCTGGGGCTGGGGCTGAGGCTGGGCCGGGGGTGGGGTTGTTACTGAGGCTGAGGCTGGGGCTGGGGTTGAGGCTAGGGGCTGGGGTTGAGGCTGGGGGCTAGGGTTGAGGCTAGGGGCTGGGGTATTTGAGCTGTTCCTGGGAGCTCACTGTGACGTGGGTGGACTGAGTCATGCTGGTCTGTCCTGGCAGGCAAGATCAAGATAGGACAAGGTTATTTATTGGTAACAAGCAGGCCTGTAATATCTGACATCAAACTGCTGACTGACTCACAGCAGAACCTCTGAGGGCGAAACAGAGCCATGATGCTGAGAGGAGGAAGCTGTGTGTGTGTGTACGTGTGTGCGTGTGTGCGTGTGTGCGTGTGTGTGTGTAAGAGTGTGTGTGTGTGTGTGTAAGGGTGTGTGTGTTTGTACGTGTGTGAGAGTGCTTCTCATAGTGTGTGTGTTTATTGTGTTTAATGTATATGTTTGTGTGTTTCGTATAATGCGAGTGTTTCATTTACCATTTACATTTACATTTACATTTAGTCATTTAGCAGACGCTCTTATCCAGAGCGACTTACAGTAAGTACGGGGACATTCCCCGAGGCAAGTAGGGTGAAGTGCCTTGCCCAAGGACACAACGTCAGTTGGCATGACCGGGAATCGAACTGGCAACCTTCGGATTATTAGCCTGATTCCCTCACCGCTCAGCCACCTGACTCCCATATTTACCATGTGTGTTTCAGAAAACGGTGTGTTTCATAAATGTAGGGGTATGTTTCTTTTAATGTGTGTTTTGTACCATTTGTGTGTTTCTTAAACTGTTTTTCTTTTACAGTGCAGCTGAAACGATCAGTGTAAAAAAACATTATGTAGGCCTATGTATGTATACACACACAGTATATTATTCTTTCATAACAGAGAAGAGGAAAACATCTTAATGGGTAAATGGTCCACACAGTATTGATCTGGTTCTAAGTCTGTGCCATGAGGCCCTCAGGCTTAACCCAGCGATGTTGTGCTTGCTGTATTGACATCTCACCATCTCAAGGGGCTTCTCCTGAATGCAGGTCTCAAAAGTCTAGTTACAGGAAACACACAGATCCAGGGAGAACCAGTTTAAAACCCTGAAAAACATCCAGCTAAGAAAAAAAAAAAAAAGAGGTTCTTCTTTCAGGAATTAGACAAAACCAGATAAATTGTACTACGCATGTAATGAAGTACATACCTGGGACAAGGACATGAAGGGGGAACAGTGAAAAGCTTTTCACGAGCCACGATTCTTCCTCCAATTACAACCACAACCTTGGTCTTCCTCCGCTCTCGTTGGACTCTCATGTCCAATTAGGGAGATGCAGAAACAGAACAATGGCTGCAAGGTTGCTCGTTGTTCCGTCACCTTGTGTGACAACACCTCACACACGCCTTCCACACACCACACACACACCTCACACACGCCTTCCACACACCACACACACACACACACCTCACACACGCCTTCCACACACCACACACACACCACACACACACACACCTCACACACACACCACACACACACCTCACACACGCCTTCCACACGCCTTCCACACACACACCACACACACACACACCTCACACACAGGTAACAAAGTGAGAGGCTGTGTTCAGCCTCTGGTGACCTTTGGAAAGGAAGCGAGTGCTGAAGGTCGTAATCAGCTTGTTGGTGACATTAATCAGGCTGAAGCAGAAACGTCTTGGTGTTGTCATCGATCTGGGACGTAGGATTTTGACACATCACTGGGAAGAAAACTTGTTGAAGTATTTATTTTATGTGATTTAGCTGTTGGAAAGGTCTTGGCGGATTTAGCAAAACTCTACTCTCTGCAACACACGAAAAAAACTTCTTGAGAGGCTTAAAATCTTTAAAAGAAAGAGTTTTAGTTTCTCTCTGTGTGACTCTGTGTCTAACAGCCTCAGGGAACCTGGGAAGCTTCCTCAAGGGCCGTAACTGGGACTTACCCTGACTGTGAACTCTGGGCTTCCCAGTCCCTGAGAAGCACCAGAGGCTGGGGGGGCTGGGGGGAGCTGGGGGGGCTGTCCACCACACAGATCGATTGTTCAACACTTTGTCAACTTTGTTAGAACAAATGGAAAACTGTGGAAGGGACTCACATGCGAGTCCAACCATCTAGTTAGACCATCTTATAACGATGTGCATACATGGAACTCTCCAGTATACTACCATCTCTAGAATCTCCATCCAGGTTTCAGAGTTTGGTCTGTGTGCATTCACGTCTCGACTTGCTCACTGATCAGGGACCACAGACCTCTGCCAGCGTTCGTTATATCTGACAGATGATGTGTTGTGTTGTGTTTATTATTACATTGTATGGTATTTATGTTAAGTTATTTATATATTCCCGTCCCTCGAACAAGATTTGAGCAAAGGTTGCCTGGGATACTGGGAGTGGGTGGAGCAGAACACTGGACTCTCCTCCTACAGTTGGTGACCCCTGACACACACACTCACACACACACACACACACACACACACACAAACCAACACACACACACACCCAGGGTCTGTAAAAGTTTCACATCTCTCTTCCTCTCCTCCTCATATCTTGATCTCTCAATCCCATCAGGTCTGGTTCTCACGTATCTTCCCTCCATCTCTGTCACTGTGTGTCTGGATTTGTATTTTTTTTAAGTCTGTGTGTGTGTGTGTGTGTGTGTGCATCAACTCTAAAAAAGTTATTCTTGTACCCAACAACCCCTATATTATTCTTAATATTTCAGAAGCAATAGCTATATTTTTGGTGAACATCCCTCATTGAATGGCAGGCTGGCAGTGACGCAGAGAAGAGAGGCTTCCACACGGAAACACCGAGCATCACAAGTACTTCCACCGCACTTTACCCAGGTCTGCCCCCACTGTGATGGATGGGATCTCTCTCTCCTAAGCACTCTCTTTCTCTCTTTCTGCCTCGCTCTCTCTTTACCTCTCTTTTGCTTTCTTTCCGTCACTTACTCCTTCTTTCTCTCTCTCCTCCCTCTTTCACTCCACCTCTCCCCCTGTCTATCTCCCATCTCCACTTCGCCCTTTCTAGCAAGCAGCTCTGGACACAGATCCTTGTACTATTGTGATAACTATTTAGCACTATTTAGATGGTGACACTGCAATCTGATTGGACAGACCTGGACACAAACCTGTCTTCCCTGTGGCCACATCCACTGTCTGCAGTGTGTGTGAGCAACACATGGTTCTAAGATTCTGCAGCCAACAACTTGATCTCACTGATGTGTTCACAGGTCAACCAATCAGCAGTGTGTTGTACGGTTCATCGTTGATGTGATTAATCAACAGTACAAACTCCAATGGTAAGTATGGTGACCCAGACTGAGGGCATGGAAAACACAAGACGGGATATTTAGAGGAGAGGAAATGGGTGGGGGAGAGGGAGGTGAGTGGGGAGTGGGGAGAAAGATGGGGGAGAGAAATGGAGGAGGGAGGAAGGGACAGAGGAGGGGGGAGACGGGGGAGAGAGGGGAGAGTCCTGTCTTGTTGGGTTTTTTCTCCGTTCTCTGACCCATCTATTAGTTCCTCTTAGTGCCTAGCGACTGTAGAATGAGAGAGAAAGAGAGAGAGAGAGAGAGAGAGAGAGAGAGAGAGAGAGAGAGAGAGAGAGAGAGAGAGAGAGAGAGAGGGAGAGGGGAAGAAGATAGGTATAAAATATTAAACTAAAAAGAAGGTTTATTTTTAGAAGCAGGAGGGAAAGCTTCAGTTCTATTATTGATGTTCCATGAAAAGAGAGAGAGAGATAGGAAGAGGAAGAGAGAGCGAGGAAGAGAGAGAGAGGAAGAGGGAGAGAGAGTGAGGAAGAGAGAGAGAGATAGGAAGAGGAAGAGAGAGCGAGGAAGAGAGAGAGAGGAAGAGAGAGTGAGGAAGAGAGAGAGAGAGATAGGAGGAGGAAGAGAGAGTGAGGAAGAGAGAGATGGAAGAGGAAGAGAGATGGAAGTCTGGATCCCAGCCCAGAAAACACTGGTCAGGTGTGTCAGGGTGGAGAGTTGTGTGTGTGTGTGTGCGTGTGTGTGCCTATGAGTAGCTAGAGAGAGAGATTCATATCCTGTGTATTTACATGCTAAATACAACCGCACTTGCAATTCACAGATCCGATGCCCACAGCACACCCTCTCACTAAACCAGAAAGTCAATGCTTCTTATCTCCCCAGATAATCTCTTTTGGCATGACATCATATTGATACGAGTGTCTATTGACAATCCGTCGAGACCTCAGCTGGACTGAGTGTTGCTCTGAGAAAACACACACCAGTGGCGGCTGCTGGTCTTTCAAATAGCGGAAGATCATTTCCGGCTTACATCATATACATTTTCCATTTATTTTGCTAGTTCACTGGCTGGTTCACCCCTACGACACTAGGCTAGCCTACTGTATGAATGAATGAATGAATGAATGAATGAATGATTGAATGATTGAATGAATGATCTAACGAAAAAATATTAAACTGAAATGAAATGTGGGAATTAGGTTAAACTGAAACAATGAATTTGGTGGATAATTGTATGAAATGTACGATGAAAATTGGCTAGCTATTTACCAATAAAAAAACAAAACAAGAAATAGGTTGCAGCTGTTTGTCATTCGACTACACTTGCAAAATCCGCGATGGGACTGAGCTCGAATAGCTTCTACAGTACAAAATCGCTGTCAGTCAAAAGGAGATGCAGTCTTTCGACAAACCCTCCAATCATCACGCAGTAGCCTGGCGTACAGGCCAGCCCACTCCTCCATTCACCTCCAGAGACTCTGAGCGTCCGTGGGCGGGACATAATCGCAGTATTTATCCAATGACCGTATAGTTTCGAAGCACTGAAAAAAACTGTTCAAAGCAGCCCCATTGAAGTCCATGGAAGCTGAGCTTCAACAGGGAAATGCACTGTGACGCTATGGTAAAGTATGATAAGGAAATCAAGTCATTCGACCTGCAACTATATGTAGCTGATTCTGAACAATTTCTGAACTAAACGCATTTAAAATGTTAACACAATAGTAAATATTTGACCATTACTTTTTTGACATTTTAGGGGAAGCCGAGCTTCCCTTGCAGTCTTAAAGAAATTGCCACTGACACACACACACACACACACACTTAGTCACATCAGATGAGCTACACACACACACACACACACTTAGTCACATCAGATGAGCTACACACACACACACACTTAGTCACATCAGATGAGCTACACACACACACACACACACACACACACACTTAGTCACATCAGATGAGCTACACACACACACACCTGCTTCACCCTTATAGAGCACATCAAGACAGGAGCTGTAGCCAGGAGGACAGCAATTAAATATGACCTTGTGTGTGTGTGTGTGTGTGTGTGTGTGTGTGTGTGTCTCTGTGTGTGTGTGTGTTTATCCCTACATAACCTGGGTGTAGGCATAAGAGAATGACAAGACCTTGGATAGTTAGTAATCCATTTTACCATCTACACACACACACACACACACACACACTCCAGAACAATATACTTTCAACCAGAGAAGTTCTAATCTCATTGTTTCTTCTGCATGCAGGGGTTTGATGCTAACATGAACTGATCTGAGAGGGAAACGAGTGTTCCTAGAGGAGGATATCCTGTTCGGGGAGCTATTTCCTGTAGGAGAGTTCTACTTCCTGTAGGAGAGGTCTATTTCCTGTAGGAGAGTTCTACTTCCTGTAGGAGAGTTCTACTTCCTGTAGTAGAGGTCTATTTCCTGTAGGAGAGTTCTACTTCCTGTAGGAGATGTATATTTCCTGTAGGAGAGGTCTATTTCCTGTAGGAGAGTTCTACTTCCTGTAGGAGGTCTATTTCCTGTAGGAGAGTTCTACTTCCTGTAGGAGAGTTCTAATTCCTGTAGGAGAGGTCTATTTCCTGTAGGAGAGGTCTATTTCCTGTAGGAGAGTTCTACTTCCTGTAGGAGAGGTCTATTTCCTGTAGGAGAGTTCTACTTCCTGTAGGAGAGTTCTACTTCCTGTAGGAGAGGTCTATTTCCTGTAGGAGAGTTCTACTTCCTGTAGGAGATGTATATTTCCTGTAGGAGAGGTCTATTTCCTGTAGGAGAGTTCTACTTCCTGTAGGAGAGTAACTTTGTTTGGCACAATCAGATTTGAGACTCAGACTTAGACTAACCCAGCTGGTAGCCAACCATAGAATCCTTTCACATCCTAAAATGTGGATTTTTTACTTTACAAGTTGACATATACCTGGTGTCAGAGTGTATGCAAAACAGCAAATCAATCTCCACTATTATCAGGATATGAAGGAAATATACTGTTCTCTGTGTGGGGTTGTGTCCACACATACTCACACACCCAGGAATGGTGTGTCAGCACGGCTGTTTCTCTCCAGATTTATATCCAATATAAACACCTGATTGTTATCCGGATAGATGGTTAGATCTTCCAGAGACAAAGGGAGAGAAAGAAAGATATGAATATAAAGACAAAAAGAAGAGCAAGAATGAG
>NW_026911333.1:0-7500 GCF_963692335.1 Osmerus eperlanus | reverse complement strand
GGAATCAGTCCGGTCTAAAACACAGTAATGTCCTACTCTTACCTGAATTATTATTTAATGGAGTAGTAGCACAACAAGACAAACACCATTAGCAAAGCAACAGCTGGTGCAAAATTGACTCTGTTGACACACAAATAGAGAGAGATAAAGTGAGAGTGGAAGAGAGAGATAAACTGAGAGTGGAAGAGAGAGATAAAGTGAGAGTGGAAGAGAGAGATACGTGGGAGCAAGAGAGAGCTATTATTTATAAAGTCACTCTTTCTGTCAGATATCACCTAGGGCCCATCGCATGTGAAAAGTCCTAATAACAAAATCAACAAAAGGAATGCATTTTTTTTGTTTGATTGGGAAAGAAAACCAAATCACACTATGAATAAATAATAGCAGACAGATGTAAATCAGCCTCTGTCTTCAGATGAGTCCAGTGACACAGAGAGCACTAGAAGGGGAAACGTTTGGTTTTGCTGTCCCAGGCTGAAATGTGATGCTGAAATATTTACAGTAGCCTGGGGCCTGGGGAGCTGAAGAGGGGAAAGGGTTTCCTTTAACCTCACCTCACACAAAAAACATGTTATTCCACCCACACACACACGGAACATACATAACCAACACACATGTAGGCAGATGATATCAGTGGGAGATGTCATTCAGAATGTGTTTCCTGATCCTTCCACTGCTCATCTGGGGAGAAGGTTGTTTTTCCCTGGTGGGGTAGCAGGGCCATGCTCCTTAGTAGGGCAGGGCAGGAGGAGAGATAACTGCTATTTGTGTGAAACTTTTGTAGCAAAGTATTTTGGTTGTTTTGTCCATTAGTTGTCTGGATGTGTTTTGGGCAAATTCCTTCTCTGTACACTATTCGCCACTGAGAACACTGGAACAGACGTTCAGACTGGTCAGCTGGGTGTTTCAGCAGCGGGCTTCTGAACGGTGCTGCACGTGGTGCTGGCTGTCGGGCCTGGCGGGAATGTCCATCACTGTCTCAATGCAGACAGGATAGTGGGAAGGCGTATTAACCTCCGTCAGTCCTGCTGTGCTCTGCGGGATTGTATCCATGAACAAAACAAATTAAGACGACCCAGATGAATAAAACACAATGAGGAAAGACAAATTGTCGTTTTGATGAATGATTTAACATCCGGGAGAGCCTAGAGGCAAAAAAATTACGGATTTGACGGTGACGCGGTGGATCTCTTGACATCGAGGGAGAACGGAGGCGATTATGCTGGGAAAGTACGATTTCTCCCCGTCAATCCTCCCCCTCTCTCCCCCCTCTCCTCTCTCATCCATGATGCGGTTAACCTGCTCTGCGCAGACCACGCGCTCTATATAAACCGGGCACGCGCCACAAACGGATTACAACAACAGGAGGAACCGCGGTACTAAGATCATTTTGCGCCGCTCACACACTGCACGCACCCACACAACCGCAGCTCTTAACCCAAACGATAACAGAACGATAACAAATATAGGAACTAAAACACAACATTTATCATGGAGACCACGAAGAGAGGATTCTGTTGGAAACTTTTTCTTCTTTATTACTTATTTGTGGAAGGGTCGGCTCAAGACTTCGCGCAGACCCAGTTCATTTGCACGTCCGTACCCAAAGATATGGACATATGCGCCGCAACCTTGCAGAATGGCGTTCCCGGCGAAAACCTCAAGACCACGGTGATGCAGCTACGGGAGACAGTGCTGCAACAGAAGGAAACGATAATGAACCAGAAGGAGACCATCCGGGAGCTCACCTCCAAGCTGACCCGCTGTGAGGGCCAGAGCGCCCCGGAGACCGGGGACGCGCGGCCCGGAGGGCGGAGGAAAGACCCGGGAACCAAAAACACAATGGGGGACGTATCAAGGGGTCCCGCGGACTCGTTAACTCAACTGTCCCAGACTTTACAGTCTCTCAAACAGAGATTAGAAAACCTCGAGGTATGTTTCGTCTTATTCATAAATATGAGTTTTATAAATTGCTGAATGATTTGAACTAGGCTGTATATCGAAAAACATGATTATCTCTATCGCGGTCAGTCATAATGTTACTTTCAGCTACAGACAGAACATTGAACCCGGCCGTCTTCACCATGTCACAAATCCGCAGTAAATCGTCAAACTTAACAAGTCACAGCGGGGACAGACACTTTGCCAAAGTCAAATTTAGTTACTTTGTGCACGTCGCCTAATACCAAAGGGCAATACGCTTACAGGACGCTAAGCTGGCATTAGCCTCAGAGAATCCCCGGCTCCTGGGAGAGAAAAATGCTGGATTCTCAAACTTCTCCGTAAAACTGACTGAACCCAGACTCAGATTCTAACCGATAACCGTTTTTCCTCCTTTATTTAGCAATTCAGCAGGAACAACAACTCCGTCCAGGCGAACAGTCTGAAAGACCTACTGCAGACCAAGATAGACGACCTGGAGAAGCAGGTGCTGTCCCGCGTCAACAGCATCGAGGACGGTAAACCGGGGCTGCGCAACGAGACGGAGCAGCGCGGCAGAGTGGAGTCCACCCTGACCTCCATGCACCAGCGAATAACGGATCTGGAGAAAGGTGAGCGCATGGTCAGCTGGGGTCAGGACGCACGCGGCGTTTTACGTCGCACATCAGCCTACTTGGAACAGATTTGACTAATAACGTAGTCTACCTGTCTAAGTTTACACCGTCCCATTCCGCACCACTATACGAGAAAAGTCGGACATACAGTTAAATAGATTGTTGATACAAAAGAAAAGATGAAAAGATCAGGAGTTGTGAGTGTTTCTGGCACGCGATGTCGCATAAGACCATCTATGGCTGGAGGTGTGATGACCTGGCCAGTAGACGAGCTGCATTGCTTTGCATATCCAATTTCCCGTTCGTTTTTTTATGGCTTTCAGCTGCTGGGTAAATGTTGAATGAGAATGCCCCGGTTTTCTTCCTAATTCATGCAGATCAGATCAGCTAAATGACCCCGCTGTCTCTCTCTACCTGCACCGTGAGCCCGTGAAGCGCTAACTTCCCCCGGTCCCGGTAATAATACCGGCTGATGACCGCTCGGCTGTGTACGTCGCTGGAATATTAATGAATGAAAATGAAAAGAGTGGTTCGTTATAACGGGCATCGAACACGGTGGTGATATCCCGTGGGAGCTGAGGAGGACGGAGGGAAGGAGAAACGAGAGCAGGCTCTACGTGATTTAGAGAGAAACTGAAACCAGCTCGCCTGTGTTGTGTAACTATATTCACGTTCTGAGACGCAATCTCTGAAAATCTCACAAGAGCAGTGACATCTTTTAAGACCTTGCTAAACAAATCCCTGCCAGCACGCTGTTTGGTCCATCATATAAATCTAACGTAGGCTACTAAGCAGGCGCACATACACAGGGGTTTGATGGGGACCTCATGCTCTCCAAATGTGACCTTTGAACTCGGGGACACGTGCGTGACGTTTACCCCTCTCTATAATTTCTTCTCCGCAGACCAGAAAGAAAACCGACCGTTAGATAAATTCCAGCTGACATTCCCGCTGAGGACCAACTACATGTACGCCAAAGTGAAGAAGAGTTTACCGGAGATGTACGCCCTCACGGTGTGCATGTGGCTTAAGTCCAACGCGTCCCCGGGAGTGGGCACGCCGTTCTCTTACGCGGTCCCGGGACAGGCAAACGAGCTCGTGCTTATAGAGTGGGGGAACAACCCGATGGAGATACTCATCAATGACAAGGTAGCTTCGCCCCTCCCCCACACACATACACACGCACGCGCGCACACACACACACACACACACACACACACACACACACACACACACACACACACACACACACACACACACACACTCTTATAAACACTTAATGCTTGCTCTGCATATTTAATGTGGTAAATTAGTAACTGCTCATCAATAACTAATCAGATGCTTTACAACATGGCTTTTACAACATGCATGGATATTTGGGGTTGTTAGGGCAGCTACTGAGTCCTCTCGTGTACCCGTTCAACCCCAGGTGGCCAAGTTACCCTTCCTCATCAACGACGGGAAGTGGCACCACATCTGCGTCACCTGGACGACTCGTGACGGCGTGTGGGAGGCGTTCCAGGACGGCGTGATGCGTGGCAGCGGAGAGAACCTTGCCCCCTACCATCCAATCAAACCTCAGGGCGTGCTCATCCTGGGACAGGAACAGGTAGGCCTGCGACTGTTCGTTTCTATGGGAACAGAGCGTAGTGTGTTCAGACCGTAAAACAGGTGTGACTAACAAAATAACTGTCTTTCTAAAATGTTGATTTAAGCCCTGGAGGAGCCGTCTCCCATAACGACCCCATAACGGTCCTGCTGGAGTGGCGATAGTGCTGCTCATGTTTCGATGGCCACATTAGTGTTCAACGGCAACGATTAATTTAATGAAACAATTAAGCCCATTGTATGAAATGAGCGTATTTTTCTGCGAATGAAATATGAGGCGTCTACGTATCACCTCACCGAACACGCCTTGGAAGAAAGATTAATTTAATGTACAAATTAATTCTAAAGGTTAACTTGAGATAATTGTTATCCTTTGTGCTAACAAAACATGCATCGTCATTTAATCAACATAATTCTATCCCGCAGGATACGCTTGGAGGAGGGTTTGACGCAACGCAAGCTTTCGTCGGCGACTTGGCTAATTTCCACATCTGGGATCGTAAGCTGTCTGTCGGGGAGATCTATAACTTGGCAACGTGCAGCAGCAAAGCGCAAGTGGGAAATGTGTTCTCCTGGCTGGAGAGCAGTCTGGATATCTACGGAGGAGCCTCCAAATGGACCTTCGAGCCTTGTCGTCAACTCAACTGACCTGCAGGGGATGTGGACAGAAAAAAAGTGAAAAACTGTTACAGAGTCTGTCGAAAGACCGTGAAGCATTTATTTCCCTAACTGGCATCAGGATTTGTAACAGATATTTGAATATTTCAATGTTGTGGGCACTTACTAGATATATAATGGTCCAGCACATCTAACTGTCAGTCTCGTTGCTCTTGGATTCAGCCACGGGGCAGGTTGGTACCGTTTGGCACGTGAGACCGCTCCCACTAGGCCTGGACGGTTGGACACATGCCGGCTGGTCACGGAGGTGTTATTATTTCAAAGACCGGTCTATTTCAAGGAGCGCTGTTCGGATGCTGGCGGCTTGTAACGCGGAGGCTTACCGGACAGACGGTCACGGAAGCCCGGAGCCGTCTGTCCAATTTTGTAGGAGGATTGAGGAAGAAGTCCACCCTTAGTCTTAGACTGCCATTTCAACAGATCATGCGAGGTGAATTTCTGTCTGTTGTTCTTTCCTTGTCTGGGATTACTCACTGTGAAAGACAGATGGACTGAAACAACAAGGCTTGAGACCAGATCAATCCAGAAACGTTTATCTTCTTCTGTATCGCTTTAGTTCCTCCACTCACCACCTGCTTGAAGTGATTATGTGAAAAATAACGACATTTCTATTGCCAACATACAAGCCTGAGTGCCTTGGGCTGTTGAGTCAATTCAGCACATTTCATTATAATTTGCTAATAAGTATTTCGTTGTGTATTATGTATTTATTTTCTTGTAGCCTACAAATTTTATTTGACTAAAAGAGATGTCTATTGTCGTAACACTTTGTATTATGTTGAATAAGAGAACGTTGTATTCTATTTAAAAAGCAGTTCTTTGATGACTGTGGCGCATTTTACAGGTGTTTGTACTTTAGTAGGAATGTTGTGTACCGTAGTTTACCAACAGCATGACGTGTAAATGCTGCGACAGCGTCAACAGAATCTGCTTTAATATCTGGGTCCAGGTTTTCTATCTTCTTGTTATTATGCTCAAAGCATGGCAACACTGAAAAATGAAAAAAATCTACTTTTTTAATAAAATTGTGATACTTGAATCTAAAACATTTGTCTCCTCACTGTGTGTTTGTGTGGGTGGGTGTGTGTGTTTGTTTGTGTGTGTTGGTTTGTTTAAAGGTGTGTGTGTCTGTGTGAGAGAGAGATCCCTGGAGGCACATGGTTTACTCATCATTAATTCAACATGAAACAGCATTTCTATTAAGAGCACACATTTATGGATCAACCCCTTCAGGCAGGCAGACAGACTAGCAGACAGACAGACAAACAGATAGACAGGCTGATGGATGGACAGGCAGACAGGCTGATGGATGGACAGACAGGCTGACAGACAGGCAGACAGGCTGGTGGATGGACAGGCAGACAGACAGGCAGACAGGCTGGTGGATGGACAGACAGGCAGACATACAGGCAGACAGGCTGATGGATGGACAGGCAGACAGACAGGCAGACAGGCTGGTGGATGGACAGGCAGACATACAGGCAGACAGGCTGTCACACACACACACAAAACACTTAAAGTGGTCACTGTCACACACACACACAAAACACTTAAAGTGGTCACTGTCACACACACACACAAAACACTTAAAGTGGTCACTGTCACACACACACACAAAACACTTAAAGTGGTCACTGGAGCACTTGACTTACATTAACAACTTCAACCATCTCTCGACCTCTAGTCCCTGTGTGAGCGTTTGTCAGGTTTCTGTGTGACCCAATTCCCCGATGTTTCTCCAGACTCTCTCTATAGTCTCCAGAGTGGAAGGGGCTTCCATCCTCGCTTCTTCCTGGTTCTGATTTTAATCTCCAACAATTCCAGACAGTCTCACCACAGAAGAAGAGAAATTACACGTCCATTGTTTTCATCATCAGCATCTGTTTTTGTGTCTGTGTACAGAGCAACAAACATCCTCTATAATTTAATGATATGTCTAAAAAGTTCAGTGCATCTAGAAATCTACCCCTCTCTCTGCTCTCCCCCCTCTCCCCCCTCTCCCCCCTCTCCCTGTGTGTGTGTGTCTGTGTCTGTCTGAGTGTGTGTGTATATGCACAGTGCAAGTGTATGTGAGTCTCTCTTTACCCATCTCCTACTCTCTCCCTTTTTCTTTTCCCCTCTCTCTTTTTCTCTTTCCCTATACTTCTCTCTCTCTCTCTTTGACAATATCACTACTGTCTCCCATTATCTCCCCCTCTCCCCTTTCCCTCCCTCTTTCTCTCGTTCTGCTGCAAATTCCCTTCAGCTTTTACAGCTTTACTGCTAAATAAGCCCCAGGCTGAACCATGAGGGTCTCACCAGCGCCTTGTGAGAAATACATGAACAGGATGGATCAACAGAACCTGGATATGGCTTACATGAGAGTAGAGGAGAGGACTTCCATCCCTGGCCCAGATACTTAGTAGAGAGGCCGGATCAGAGGCTGTGATGTCAGAGGCTGTGATGTCAGAGGCTGTGATGTCAGGGCTGTGATGTCAGGGCTGTGATGTCAGGGCTGTGATGTCAGGGCGGTGATGTCAGAGCTGTGATGTCAGGGCTGTGATGTCAGGGCTGTGATGTCAGGGCTGTGATGTCAGGGCGGTGATGTCAGGGCGGTGATGTCAGGGCTGTGATGTCAGGGCTGTGATGTCAGGGCTGTGATGTCAGGGCTGTGATGTCA
>NW_026911332.1:5000-23162 GCF_963692335.1 Osmerus eperlanus | reverse complement strand
GTCGCCTGTCTGGCCGGGCGTGATTCACCCACGCCCCCCCTCTCCAGGAAGACACAGCTACACAACTGACTTCAACCATCCAAGTGAGAGAAATGTTTTATTCTTACCAGCCTTGAGAGAGACACAAGGTGATACCAGCCCTGAGAGACACACAGGGGTGATACCAACCTTGAAAGAGAGACAGGGTGATACCAGCCCTGAGAGAGACAGAGGGTGATACCAGCACTGAGAGAGACACAGGGTGATACCAGCCCTGAGAGAGACAGAGGGTGATACCAGCACTGAGAGAGACACAGGGTGATACCAGCCCTGAGAGACACACATGGTGATACCAGCCTTTAGAGACACACAGGGTGATACCAGCCCTGAGAGAGACACAGGGTGATAACAGCCCTGAGAGACACATAGGGTGATACCAGCCCTGAGACACACAGGGTGGTACCAGCCCTGAGAGAGACACAGGGTGATACCAGCCCTGAGAGACACACAGGGTGATACCAGCCCTGAGACACACAGGGTGATACCAGCCCTGGGAGACACACAGGGTGATACCAGCCTTTAGAGACACACAGGGTTATACCAGCCTTAAGAGAGACACACAGGGTGATACCAGCCTTTAGAGAGACACAGGGTGATACCAGCCCTGAGAGACACACAGGGTGATACCAGCCTTGAGAGAGACACACAGGGTGATACCAGCCCTGGGAGACACACAGGGTGATACCAGCCCTGAGAGACACACAGGGTGATACCAGCCCTGAGACACACAGGGTGATACCAGCCCTGGGAGACACACAGGGTGATACCAGCCTTTAGAGACACACAGGGTTATACCAGCCTTAAGAGAGACACACAGGGTGATACCAGCCTTTAGAGAGACACAGGGTGATACCAGCCCTGAGAGACACACAGGGTGATACCAGCCTTGAGAGAGACACAGGGTGATACCAGCCTTTAGAGAGACACAGGGTGATACCAGCCCTGAGAGACACACAGGGTGATACCAGCCTTGAGAGAGACACAGGGTGATACCAGCCTTTAAAGAGACACAGGGTGATACCAGCCCTGAGAGACACACAAGGTGATACCAGCCTTTAGAGAGACACAGGGTGATACCAGCCCTGAGAGAGACAGAGGGTGATACCAGCCTTTAGAGAGACACAGGGTGATACCAGCCCTGAGAGACACACAGGGTGATACCAGCCCTGAGAGAGACAGAGGGTGATACCAGCCTTGAAAGAGACAGAGGGTGATACCAGCCCTGAGAGAGACAGAGAGTGATACCAGACTTTAGAGAGACACAGGGTGATACCAGCCTTGAGAGCCGCTAGACAAGGTACTGACTCTACACATCACTTCAGCTTTGCTGCTACGCGGCATATGCTACCAGACAAACTGTCAGCCTTCCTCTGTCTTCTGCCTCTTCTGTCCCCCTCTCTCTCCTCCCCCTCTCTCTCCTCCCCTCTCTTTCTCCCCCTCTCTCCTCCCCTCTGTTTCTCCCCCTCTCTCCTCCCCTCTGTTTCTCCCCCTCTCTCCTCCCCTCTCTCTCCTCCCCCCTCTCTCCTCCCCCCTCTCTCCTCCCCCCTCTCTCCTCCCCCCTCTCCTTCCCTCTCTGGGAGAGGACATGGAGCCTGGCAGCTAACATCAGGCAGCTTAACTGTGATTTGGGGGAAAAGGGGAGACTGAGCGGAGTGTGTGTGTGTGCCGTGGCGGGGGAGGGGGAGGGGTCTTGTAGCTGTAGGGGACAAGGGGGGCAGGACTGTGAGTTTACTGCACATTGATCAAATTGTGGAGGCAAGACTCTGGGCCAATTATCTGGGTCATGTCACTGTCTCTTTGGTCTCCCTGTTGGTCAATGTGTGTGCGTGAGTCTGTGTGTGTGTGGTCCACCTCAGTGTCTCAGGGACTGTATGAGACTTTCAGTGAGAGTTTGTTTATGTGAGAGATTCCGTGTGTGTGTGTTTGTGTGTTTGCAGTTTTAACCGAGCAAACACACCAACAAACATCCAGGCTTCATTAGCATGTTAGTGCTAGCCACCGGGCTGTGAGCAGGCTAACTGCACAGCAGGTAGAATAAACGTTGCTTCTAACACCAGAGCCTCAGACACACTCGCCTGTAAAATGTATCTCTGACTGAACTTCCTGTGAACTGTGCTCCGATCCTGACGGTACACAGTTAATAATGACATCCCAAACCCTATCCTGGTGCTGGGAGGAGGAGGAGAGGAGGGGGAGGAGGAGGAGGAAAGGAATTCTACCAGGTTTAGAAAGCTGGTCAGTTTTACCAGGGTTAGAGAGCTGGTCAGTTCTACCAGGGTTAGAGAGTTGGTCAGTTCTACCAGGGTTAGAGAGATGGTCAGTTCTACCAGGGTTAGAGAGACGGTCAGTTCTACCAGGGTTAGAGAGATGGTCAGTTCTACCAGGGTTAGAGAGATGGTCAGTTCTACCAGGGTTAGAGAGATGGTCAGTTCTACCAGGGTTAGAGAGCTGGTCAGATCTACCAGGGTTAGAGAGACGGTCAGTTCTACCAGGGTTAGAGAGATGGTCAGTTCTACCAGGGTTAGAGAGATGGTCAGTTCTACCAGGGTTAGAGAGATGGTCAGTTCTACCAGGGTTAGAGAGCTGGTCAGATCTACCAGGGTTAGAGAGATGGTCAGTTCTACCAGGGTTAGAGAGATGGTCAGTTCTACCAGGGTTAGAGAGATGGTCAGTTCTACCAGGGTTAGAGAGATGGTCAGTTCTACCAGGGTTAGAGAGATGGTCAGTTCTACCAGGGTTAGAGAGATGGTCAGTTCTACCAGGGTTAGAGAGATGGTCAGTTCTACCAGGGTTAGAGAGTTGGTCAGTTCTACCAGGGTTAGAGAGATGGTCAGTTCTACCAGGGTTAGAGAGCTGGTCAGTTCTACCAGGGTTAGAGAGATGGTCAGTTCTACCAGGGTTAGAGAGTTGGTCAGTTCTACCAGGGTTAGAGAGCTGGTCAGATCTACCAGGGTTAGAGAGATGGTCAGATCTACCAGGGTTAGAGAGATGGTCAGTTCTACCAGGGTTAGAGAGTTGGTCAGATCTACCAGGGTTAGAGAGCTGGTCAGTTCTACCAGGGTTAGAGAGTTGGTCAGATCTACCAGGGTTAGAGAGCTGGTCAGTTCTACCAGGGTTAGAGAGATGGTCAGTTCTACCAGGGTTAGAGAGCTGGTCAGTTCTACCAGGGTTAGAGAGCTGGTCAGTTCTACCAGGGTTAGAGAGATGGTCAGTTCTACCAGGGTTAGAGAGTTGGTCAGTTCTACCAGGGTTAGAGAGCTGGTCAGATCTACCAGGGTTAGAGAGATGGTCAGATCTACCAGGGTTAGAGAGATGGTCAGTTCTACCAGGGTTAGAGAGCTGGTCAGTTCTACCAGGGTTAGAGAGCTGGTCAGATCTACCAGGGTTAGAGAGATGGTCAGTTCTACCAGGGTTAGAGAGATGGTCAGTTCTACCAGGGTTAGAGAGATGGTCAGATCTACCAGGGTTAGAGAGATGGTCAGTTCTACCAGGGTTAGAGAGATGGTCAGTTCTACCAGGGTTAGAGAGATGGTCAGTTCTACCAGGGTTAGAGAGATGGTCAGTTCTACCAGGGTTAGAGAGATGGTCAGTTCTACCAGGGTTAGAGAGATGGTCAGTTCTACCAGGGTTAGAGAGATGGTCAGTTCTACCAGGGTTAGAGAGCTGGTCAGTTCTACCAGGGTTAGAGAGATGGTCAGATCTACCAGGGTTAGAGAGATGGTCAGTTCTACCAGGGTTAGAGAGCTGGTCAGTTCTACCAGGGTTAGAGAGATGGTCAGATCTACCAGGGTTAGAGAGATGGTCAGTTCTACCAGGGTTAGAGAGCTGGTCAGTTCTACCAGGGTTAGAGAGCTGGTCAGTTCTACCAGGGTTAGAGAGATGGTCAGTTCTACCAGGGTTAGAGAGATGGTCAGTTCTACCAGGGTTAGAGAGATGGTCAGTTCTACCAGGGTTAGAGAGATGGTCAGATCTACCAGGGTTAGAGAGTTGGTCAGTTCTACCAGGGTTAGAGAGATGGTCAGATCTACCAGGGTTAGAGAGCTGGTCAGATCTACCAGGGTTAGAGAGATGGTCAGATCTACCAGGGTTAGAGAGCTGGTCAGATCTACCAGGGTTAGAGAGTTGGTCAGTTCTACCAGGGTTAGAGAGCCGGTCAGTTCTACCAGGGTTAGAGAGATGGTCAGTTCTACCAGGGTTAGAGAGACGGTCAGTTCTACCAGGGTTAGAGAGATGGTCAGATCTACCAGGGTTAGAGAGCTGGTCAGATCTACCAGGGTTAGAGAGATGGTCAGATCTACCAGGGTTAGAGAGATGGTCAGTTCTACCAGGGTTAGAGAGCTGGTCAGTTCTACCAGGGTTAGAGAGATGGTCAGTTCTACCAGGGTTAGAGAGATGGTCAGTTCTACCAGGGTTAGAGAGCTGGTCAGTTCTACCAGGGTTAGAGAGCCGGTCAGTTCTACCAGGGTTAGAGAGTTGGTCAGTTCTACCAGGGTTAGAGAGATGGTCAGTTCTACCAGGGTTAGAGAGATGGTCAGTTCTACCAGGGTTAGAGAGATGGTCAGTTCTACCAGGGTTAGAGAGATGGTCAGTTCTACCAGGGTTAGAGAGATGGTCAGTTCTACCAGGGTTAGAGAGATGGTCAGTTCTACCAGGGTTAGAGAGCCGGTCAGTTCTACCAGGGTTAGAGAGATGGTCAGTTCTACCAGGGTTAGAGAGCTGGTCAGTTCTACCAGGGTTAGAGAGATGGTCAGTTCTACCAGGGTTAGAGAGATGGTCAGTTCTACCAGGGTTAGAGAGATGGTCAGTTCTACCAGGGTTAGAGAGATGGTCAGTTCTACCAGGGTTAGAGAGATGGTCAGTTCTACCAGGGTTAGAGAGCTGGTCAGTTCTACCAGGGTTAGAGAGCCGGTCAGTTCTACCAGGGTTAGAGAGCTGGTCAGTTCTACCAGGGTTAGAGAGATGGTCAGATCTACCAGGGTTAGAGAGCTGGTCAGATCTACCAGGTTTAGAAAGCTGGTCAGTTTTACCAGGGTTAGAGAGATGGTCAGTTCTACCAGGGTTAGAGAGCTGGTCAGTTCTACCAGGGTTAGAGAGATGGTCAGTTCTACCAGGGTTAGAGAGATGGTCAGTTCTACCAGGGTTAGAGAGCTGGTCAGTTCTACCAGGGTTAGAGAGATGGTCAGTTCTACCAGGGTTAGAGAGATGGTCAGTTCTACCAGGGTTAGAGAGATGGTCAGTTCTACCAGGGTTAGAGAGCTGGTCAGTTCTACCAGGGTTAGAGAGATGGTCAGTTCTACCAGGGTTAGAGAGATGGTCAGTTCTACCAGGGTTAGAGAGATGGTCAGTTCTACCAGGGTTAGAGAGTTGGTCAGATCTACCAGGGTTAGAGAGATGGTCAGTTCTACCAGGGTTAGAGAGCTGGTCAGTTCTACCAGGGTTAGAGAGCTGGTCAGTTCTACCAGGGTTAGAGAGATGGTCAGTTCTACCAGGGTTAGAGAGATGGTCAGTTTTACCAGGGTTAGAGAGATGGTCAGTTCTACCAGGGTTAGAGAGCTGGTCAGTTCTACCAGGGTTAGAGAGCTGGTCAGTTCTACCAGGGTTAGAGAGATGGTCAGTTCTACCAGGGTTAGAGAGCTGGTCAGTTCTACCAGGGTTAGAGAGCTGGTCAGTTCTACCAGGGTTAGAGAGATGGTCAGTTCTACCAGGGTTAGAGAGATGGTCAGTTCTACCAGGGTTAGAGAGCTGGTCAGTTCTACCAGGGTTAGAGAGATGGTCAGTTCTACCAGGGTTAGAGAGATGGTCAGTTCTACCAGGGTTAGAGAGCTGGTCAGTTCTACCAGGGTTAGAGAGATGGTCAGTTCTACCAGGGTTAGAGAGATGGTCAGTTCTACCAGGGTTAGAGAGATGGTCAGATCTACCAGGGTTAGAGAGACGGTCAGTTCTACCAGGGTTAGAGAGCTGGTCAGTTCTACCAGGGTTAGAGAGATGGTCAGTTCTACCAGGGTTAGAGAGCTGGTCAGTTCTACCAGGGTTAGAGAGATGGTCAGTTCTACCAGGGTTAGAGAGATGGTCAGTTCTACCAGGGTTAGAGAGCTGGTCAGTTCTACCAGGGTTAGAGAGATGGTCAGTTCTACCAGGGTTAGAGAGCTGGTCAGTTCTACCAGGGTTAGAGAGACGGTCAGTTCTACCAGGGTTAGAGAGATGGTCAGTTCTACCAGGGTTAGAGAGCTGGTCAGTTCTACCAGGGTTAGAGAGATGGTCAGTTCTACCAGGGTTAGAGAGCTGGTCAGATCTACCAGGGTTAGAGAGATGGTCAGTTCTACCAGGGTTAGAGAGATGGTCAGTTCTACCAGGGTTAGAGAGATGGTCAGTTCTACCAGGGTTAGAGAGATGGTCAGTTCTACCAGGGTTAGAGAGATGGTCAGATCTACCAGGGTTAGAGAGATGGTCAGTTCTACCAGGGTTAGAGAGATGGTCAGTTCTACCAGGGTTAGAGAGATGGTCAGATCTACCAGGGTTAGAGAGATGGTCAGTTCTACCAGGGTTAGAGAGATGGTCAGTTCTACCAGGGTTAGAGAGACGGTCAGTTCTACCAGGGTTAGAGAGATGGTCAGTTCTACCAGGGTTAGAGAGATGGTCAGTTCTACCAGGGTTAGAGAGATGGTCAGTTCTACCAGGGTTAGAGAGCTGGTCAGATCTACCAGGGTTAGAGAGCTGGTCAGTTCTACCAGGGTTAGAGAGATGGTCAGTTCTACCAGGGTTAGAGAGATGGTCAGTTCTACCAGGGTTAGAGAGCTGGTCAGTTCTACCAGGGTTAGAGAGATGGTCAGTTCTACCAGGGTTAGAGAGATGGTCAGTTCTACCAGGGTTAGAGAGATGGTCAGTTCTACCAGGGTTAGAGAGTTGGTCAGTTCTACCAGGGTTAGAGAGCTGGTCAGTTCTACCAGGGTTAGAGAGACGGTCAGTTCTACCAGGGTTAGAGAGATGGTCAGTTCTACCAGGGTTAGAGAGATGGTCAGTTCTACCAGGGTTAGAGAGCTGGTCAGTTCTACCAGGGTTAGAGAGCTGGTCAGATCTACCAGGGTTAGAGAGCTGGTCAGATCTACCAGGGTTAGAGAGCTGGTCAGTTCTACCAGGGTTAGAGAGATGGTCAGTTCTACCAGGGTTAGAGAGATGGTCAGTTCTACCAGGGTTAGAGAGCTGGTCAGTTCTACCAGGGTTAGAGAGATGGTCAGATCTACCAGGGTTAGAGAGATGGTCAGTTCTACCAGGGTTAGAGAGCTGGTCAGTTCTACCAGGGTTAGAGAGATGGTCAGTTCTACCAGGGTTAGAGAGATGGTCAGTTCTACCAGGGTTAGAGAGATGGTCAGTTCTACCAGGGTTAGAGAGATGGTCAGTTCTACCAGGGTTAGAGAGATGGTCAGATCTACCAGGGTTAGAGAGCTGGTCAGATCTACCAGGGTTAGAGAGCCGGTCAGTTCTACCAGGGTTAGAGAGTTGGTCAGATCTACCAGGGTTAGAGAGATGGTCAGTTCTACCAGGGTTAGAGAGATGGTCAGTTCTACCAGGGTTAGAGAGCTGGTCAGTTCTACCAGGGTTAGAGAGATGGTCAGTTCTACCAGGGTTAGAGAGCTGGTCAGTTCTACCAGGGTTAGAGAGTTGGTCAGTTCTACCAGGGTTAGAGAGCTGGTCAGTTCTACCAGGGTTAGAGAGATGGTCAGTTCTACCAGGGTTAGAGAGATGGTCAGTTCTACCAGGGTTAGAGAGATGGTCAGTTCTACCAGGGTTAGAGAGCTGGTCAGTTCTACCAGGGTTAGAGAGATGGTCAGTTCTACCAGGGTTAGAGAGCTGGTCAGTTCTACCAGGGTTAGAGAGTTGGTCAGATCTACCAGGGTTAGAGAGATGGTCAGTTCTACCAGGGTTAGAGAGATGGTCAGTTCTACCAGGGTTAGAGAGATGGTCAGTTCTACCAGGGTTAGAGAGCTGGTCAGTTCTACCAGGGTTAGAGAGATGGTCAGTTCTACCAGGGTTAGAGAGATGGTCAGTTCTACCAGGGTTAGAGAGCTGGTCAGTTCTACCAGGGTTAGAGAGCTGGTCAGTTCTACCAGGGTTAGAGAGTTGGTCAGTTCTACCAGGGTTAGAGAGCTGGTCAGATCTACCAGGGTTAGAGAGATGGTCAGATCTACCAGGGTTAGAGAGATGGTCAGTTCTACCAGGGTTAGAGAGCTGGTCAGTTCTACCAGGGTTAGAGAGCTGGTCAGATCTACCAGGGTTAGAGAGATGGTCAGTTCTACCAGGGTTAGAGAGATGGTCAGTTCTACCAGGGTTAGAGAGATGGTCAGATCTACCAGGGTTAGAGAGATGGTCAGTTCTACCAGGGTTAGAGAGATGGTCAGTTCTACCAGGGTTAGAGAGATGGTCAGTTCTACCAGGGTTAGAGAGATGGTCAGTTCTACCAGGGTTAGAGAGATGGTCAGTTCTACCAGGGTTAGAGAGATGGTCAGTTCTACCAGGGTTAGAGAGCTGGTCAGTTCTACCAGGGTTAGAGAGCTGGTCAGTTCTACCAGGGTTAGAGAGATGGTCAGTTCTACCAGGGTTAGAGAGATGGTCAGTTCTACCAGGGTTAGAGAGATGGTCAGTTCTACCAGGGTTAGAGAGATGGTCAGTTCTACCAGGGTTAGAGAGCTGGTCAGTTCTACCAGGGTTAGAGAGCTGGTCAGATCTACCAGGGTTAGAGAGATGGTCAGTTCTACCAGGGTTAGAGAGATGGTCAGTTCTACCAGGGTTAGAGAGACGGTCAGTTCTACCAGGGTTAGAGAGATGGTCAGTTCTACCAGGGTTAGAGAGTTGGTCAGTTCTACCAGGGTTAGAGAGCTGGTCAGATCTACCAGGGTTAGAGAGATGGTCAGATCTACCAGGGTTAGAGAGATGGTCAGTTCTACCAGGGTTAGAGAGCTGGTCAGTTCTACCAGGGTTAGAGAGCTGGTCAGATCTACCAGGGTTAGAGAGATGGTCAGTTCTACCAGGGTTAGAGAGATGGTCAGTTCTACCAGGGTTAGAGAGATGGTCAGATCTACCAGGGTTAGAGAGATGGTCAGTTCTACCAGGGTTAGAGAGATGGTCAGTTCTACCAGGGTTAGAGAGATGGTCAGTTCTACCAGGGTTAGAGAGATGGTCAGTTCTACCAGGGTTAGAGAGATGGTCAGTTCTACCAGGGTTAGAGAGCTGGTCAGTTCTACCAGGGTTAGAGAGATGGTCAGATCTACCAGGGTTAGAGAGCTGGTCAGTTCTACCAGGGTTAGAGAGATGGTCAGTTCTACCAGGGTTAGAGAGATGGTCAGTTCTACCAGGGTTAGAGAGATGGTCAGTTCTACCAGGGTTAGAGAGATGGTCAGATCTACCAGGGTTAGAGAGATGGTCAGTTCTACCAGGGTTAGAGAGCTGGTCAGTTCTACCAGGGTTAGAGAGCTGGTCAGTTCTACCAGGGTTAGAGAGATGGTCAGTTCTACCAGGGTTAGAGAGATGGTCAGTTCTACCAGGGTTAGAGAGATGGTCAGTTCTACCAGGGTTAGAGAGATGGTCAGTTCTACCAGGGTTAGAGAGATGGTCAGATCTACCAGGGTTAGAGAGTTGGTCAGTTCTACCAGGGTTAGAGAGATGGTCAGATCTACCAGGGTTAGAGAGCTGGTCAGATCTACCAGGGTTAGAGAGATGGTCAGTTCTACCAGGGTTAGAGAGCTGGTCAGTTCTACCAGGGTTAGAGAGCTGGTCAGATCTACCAGGGTTAGAGAGTTGGTCAGTTCTACCAGGGTTAGAGAGCCGGTCAGTTCTACCAGGGTTAGAGAGATGGTCAGTTCTACCAGGGTTAGAGAGATGGTCAGTTCTACCAGGGTTAGAGAGACGGTCAGTTCTACCAGGGTTAGAGAGATGGTCAGATCTACCAGGGTTAGAGAGCTGGTCAGATCTACCAGGGTTAGAGAGATGGTCAGTTCTACCAGGGTTAGAGAGATGGTCAGTTCTACCAGGGTTAGAGAGATGGTCAGTTCTACCAGGGTTAGAGAGCCGGTCAGTTCTACCAGGGTTAGAGAGCCGGTCAGTTCTACCAGGGTTAGAGAGATGGTCAGTTCTACCAGGGTTAGAGAGCTGGTCAGTTCTACCAGGGTTAGAGAGATGGTCAGTTCTACCAGGGTTAGAGAGATGGTCAGTTCTACCAGGGTTAGAGAGATGGTCAGTTCTACCAGGGTTAGAGAGCCGGTCAGTTCTACCAGGGTTAGAGAGCCGGTCAGTTCTACCAGGGTTAGAGAGCTGGTCAGTTCTACCAGGGTTAGAGAGCCGGTCAGTTCTACCAGGGTTAGAGAGATGGTCAGATCTACCAGGGTTAGAGAGCTGGTCAGTTCTACCAGGGTTAGAGAGATGGTCAGTTCTACCAGGGTTAGAGAGATGGTCAGTTCTACCAGGGTTAGAGAGCCGGTCAGTTCTACCAGGGTTAGAGAGCTGGTCAGTTCTACCAGGGTTAGAGAGATGGTCAGATCTACCAGGTTTAGAAAGCTGGTCAGTTTTACCAGGGTTAGAGAGATGGTCAGTTCTACCAGGGTTAGAGAGCTGGTCAGTTCTACCAGGGTTAGAGAGATGGTCAGTTCTACCAGGGTTAGAGAGATGGTCAGTTCTACCAGGGTTAGAGAGATGGTCAGTTCTACCAGGGTTAGAGAGCTGGTCAGTTCTACCAGGGTTAGAGAGATGGTCAGTTCTACCAGGGTTAGAGAGATGGTCAGTTTTACCAGGGTTAGAGAGATGGTCAGTTCTACCAGGGTTAGAGAGCTGGTCAGTTCTACCAGGGTTAGAGAGATGGTCAGTTCTACCAGGGTTAGAGAGATGGTCAGTTCTACCAGGGTTAGAGAGCTGGTCAGTTCTACCAGGGTTAGAGAGATGGTCAGTTCTACCAGGGTTAGAGAGATGGTCAGTTCTACCAGGGTTAGAGAGATGGTCAGATCTACCAGGGTTAGAGAGACGGTCAGTTCTACCAGGGTTAGAGAGCTGGTCAGTTCTACCAGGGTTAGAGAGATGGTCAGTTCTACCAGGGTTAGAGAGCTGGTCAGTTCTACCAGGGTTAGAGAGATGGTCAGTTCTACCAGGGTTAGAGAGATGGTCAGTTCTACCAGGGTTAGAGAGCTGGTCAGTTCTACCAGGGTTAGAGAGATGGTCAGTTCTACCAGGGTTAGAGAGCTGGTCAGTTCTACCAGGGTTAGAGAGCTGGTCAGATCTACCAGGGTTAGAGAGCTGGTCAGTTCTACCAGGGTTAGAGAGATGGTCAGTTCTACCAGGGTTAGAGAGATGGTCAGTTCTACCAGGGTTAGAGAGCTGGTCAGTTCTACCAGGGTTAGAGAGATGGTCAGATCTACCAGGGTTAGAGAGATGGTCAGATCTACCAGGGTTAGAGAGCTGGTCAGATCTACCAGGGTTAGAGAGCCGGTCAGTTCTACCAGGGTTAGAGAGTTGGTCAGATCTACCAGGGTTAGAGAGATGGTCAGTTCTACCAGGGTTAGAGAGATGGTCAGTTCTACCAGGGTTAGAGAGCTGGTCAGTTCTACCAGGGTTAGAGAGATGGTCAGTTCTACCAGGGTTAGAGAGCTGGTCAGATCTACCAGGGTTAGAGAGATGGTCAGTTCTACCAGGGTTAGAGAGATGGTCAGTTCTACCAGGGTTAGAGAGATGGTCAGTTCTACCAGGGTTAGAGAGATGGTCAGTTCTACCAGGGTTAGAGAGATGGTCAGTTCTACCAGGGTTAGAGAGATGGTCAGTTCTACCAGGGTTAGAGAGATGGTCAGTTCTACCAGGGTTAGAGAGATGGTCAGTTCTACCAGGGTTAGAGAGATGGTCAGTTCTACCAGGGTTAGAGAGATGGTCAGTTCTACCAGGGTTAGAGAGATGGTCAGTTCTACCAGGGTTAGAGAGATGGTCAGTTCTACCAGGGTTAGAGAGATGGTCAGTTCTACCAGGGTTAGAGAGATGGTCAGTTCTACCAGGGTTAGAGAGCTGGTCAGTTCTACCAGGGTTAGAGAGATGGTCAGTTCTACCAGGGTTAGAGAGATGGTCAGATCTACCAGGGTTAGAGAGATGGTCAGTTCTACCAGGGTTAGAGAGCTGGTCAGTTCTACCAGGGTTAGAGAGTTGGTCAGTTCTACCAGGGTTAGAGAGCTGGTCAGTTCTACCAGGGTTAGAGAGATGGTCAGTTCTACCAGGGTTAGAGAGATGGTCAGTTCTACCAGGGTTAGAGAGATGGTCAGTTCTACCAGGGTTAGAGAGATGGTCAGTTCTACCAGGGTTAGAGAGTTGGTCAGTTCTACCAGGGTTAGAGAGATGGTCAGTTCTACCAGGGTTAGAGAGATGGTCAGATCTACCAGGGTTAGAGAGCTGGTCAGTTCTACCAGGGTTAGAGAGATGGTCAGATCTACCAGGGTTAGAGAGATGGTCAGTTCTACCAGGGTTAGAGAGCTGGTCAGTTCTACCAGGGTTAGAGAGATGGTCAGATCTACCAGGGTTAGAGAGATGGTCAGTTCTACCAGGGTTAGAGAGATGGTCAGTTCTACCAGGGTTAGAGAGATGGTCAGTTCTACCAGGGTTAGAGAGATGGTCAGTTCTACCAGGGTTAGAGAGACGGTCAGTTCTACCAGGGTTAGAGAGATGGTCAGATCTACCAGGGTTAGAGAGATGGTCAGTTCTACCAGGGTTAGAGAGACGGTCAGTTCTACCAGGGTTAGAGAGCCGGTCAGTTCTACCAGGGTTAGAGAGATGGTCAGTTCTACCAGGGTTAGAGAGCTGGTCAGATCTACCAGGTTTAGAAAGCTGGTCAGTTTTACCAGGGTTAGAGAGATGGTCAGTTCTACCAGGGTTAGAGAGATGGTCAGTTCTACCAGGGTTAGAGAGATGGTCAGTTCTACCAGGGTTAGAGAGCTGGTCAGTTCTACCAGGGTTAGAGAGATGGTCAGTTCTACCAGGGTTAGAGAGCTGGTCAGATCTACCAGGGTTAGAGAGATGGTCAGATCTACCAGGGTTAGAGAGATGGTCAGTTCTACCAGGGTTAGAGAGCTGGTCAGTTCTACCAGGGTTAGAGAGATGGTCAGTTCTACCAGGGTTAGAGAGATGGTCAGTTCTACCAGGGTTAGAGAGCTGGTCAGTTCTACCAGGGTTAGAGAGACGGTCAGTTCTACCAGGGTTAGAGAGATGGTCAGATCTACCAGGGTTAGAGAGATGGTCAGATCTACCAGGGTTAGAGAGATGGTCAGTTCTACCAGGGTTAGAGAGACGGTCAGTTCTACCAGGGTTAGAGAGATGGTCAGTTCTACCAGGGTTAGAGAGATGGTCAGTTCTACCAGGGTTAGAGAGATGGTCAGTTCTACCAGGGTTAGAGAGATGGTCAGTTCTACCAGGGTTAGAGAGATGGTCAGTTCTACCAGGGTTAGAGAGCTGGTCAGTTCTACCAGGGTTAGAGAGATGGTCAGTTCTACCAGGGTTAGAGAGATGGTCAGTTCTACCAGGGTTAGAGAGCTGGTCAGTTCTACCAGGGTTAGAGAGACGGTCAGTTCTACCAGGGTTAGAGAGATGGTCAGATCTACCAGGGTTAGAGAGATGGTCAGATCTACCAGGGTTAGAGAGATGGTCAGTTCTACCAGGGTTAGAGAGACGGTCAGTTCTACCAGGGTTAGAGAGATGGTCAGTTCTACCAGGGTTAGAGAGATGGTCAGTTCTACCAGGGTTAGAGAGCCGGTCAGTTCTACCAGGGTTAGAGAGATGGTCAGATCTACCAGGGTTAGAGAGATGGTGAGGGTTAGTTACCACGCCAACATGTTTTGACCTGTCCGTCTGTAGTCATGTGTGGGGCTCTGTGTGTGGTAAACACACACACACACACACACTCTCTCACTCCCAGCTCTGGATGTGGGCTCGGCTAGCAGTGACAGGTCAGACTTGCACTATATGATCAAACAGCCACCACACCTCAGAGCTCTCTCACACACACACACACACCCTCGCCTCAACATACACACACTCTCGCCTCAACATACATGTACACCTACGCACACACAAACGCACACTGGTTCAATAAAACACACTGAGAGAAGTGCTGTTGTCTGGGGCTTCCTGGTTGCCTGGTAGCTAAGATGTTACTTTACACTGTGTCTGGTAAATACAAATTGTTCCTTGACTCTGATGTAGCTAGTTATGTTTCCAGGCTGTGATATCAACACCCTGTATTTTTTTCTTTTATTTTTTTTTTCTTACTGGCTCGCTGAATCCCACGTAGCAATAGTGTAGTTAGCTCAGCTGTACTTACCGGTCCGGGAGTCGGGTATGAAGCTAGGAGCGGCACAGAGCACAGCCGGCTTCTCCAGGTGTTCTTTTAGGCTTCTATATCCTCCTTTCTCCTCTCCTTTCACCTTGTGTGAAAAAAAGTTTTTAATTCTTCACTTCACTCATTCATTCCCAAGTGTAAATGAGCAGCAACAAATTTATAATTTTGAAACTATGCCATCTTCATTAATTATAAGTATGCATACTTAATACAGAAACATCAGTTGTAAAATTGAATTAGTATTTGATATTAGACAACAGGTTTGGAGGTGATGTAGTAGAAAAAGACAGAAAGAAAATAAAACTGCCCCAGCTGCAATGGAAGCTAGCACACCTCAATTTCTTCTTATCCTCCATCCTCCATCCCTCCATCCCTCCACCCCTCCACCCCTCCATCCCTCCAACCTTTCACATTGATCCCTCCATCCTCCATCTCCCATCCCTCCATTCTCTATCCCTCCACCTTCCAGCCACTACATCCCTCCATCCTTTCACCCCCCTTCCCCCCTTCCCTCCAACCCTCCACCCCCCCTTCCCTCCACCCCTCCACCCTCTCAGCCTCACAGCCCAGTAATGTAATTGTGCTCAGCCTGCAGGCAGAGTATTACCATAGATCTGTGGGTTATTCTCTAAGGCCAGGAGCCAGGCCAGTGATTCAATAAGGGCAGCAGATGAATGTGTCTCCTAGGGGCCCCTCCTGGCTGGCCGTCTGACAGCCCCGCTCCCGTCCCGGAGACACAGAGGACGGCATTCCTGGGAAATGGGATGCGTCTCAATTTAGGTGTGCAAGTGTGTGTGTCAGTTGGTGTATGTGTGTGCATGCGTGCCTGTTTGCAAGTGTGCGTGTGTGTTTGTGTGTGCTAGTTTGTGTGTGTTGCACACACACACACACACGTGTGTGTGTACGAGTGTGTGTGTGTGTGTGCGTGCCTAGCCAAGCTGATTATGCAAATGAGGAGACAGGAAGACAAGTGTTATGTTGTGGAAAGGTACGTTCTCAGTCACCAGCTCACTTCCTGTTTCATCACCCTGCTCGGTCTGGGTCCTCACCATCGTTTCCATTCACGTCAGCGATGCTAATGTGGCCTTATCAGGGCTGTCGTATTCTTCGAGTCACTTTCTTGACTGTATTTCTTCAAACTAAGAAGATAGGGTCCTTGTGTTAGCGGAAGTGTGTTAGCCTACCGTAGTGTGTGTTAGTGTAGTGTGTTATTATATTGTGTTAACATGGCATGTTAGTCTAATGTAGTGTGTTAGTCTATTGTAGTGTGTTAGTCTAATGTAGTGTGTTAGCCTAGCGTAGGGTTGTTAGCCCAGTGTAGTGTGTTAGCCTAGTGTAGTGTGTTAGCCTAGCGTAGGGTGTTAGCCTAGCGTAGGGTGTTAGCCTAGCGTAGTGTGTTAGCCTAGCGTAGGGTGTTAGCCTAGCGTAGGGTGTTAGGCTAGCGTAGGGTGTTAGCCTAGCGTAGGGTGTTAGCCTAGCGTAGCGCTACACAGGCATTCCAAGACCGTGTGTGTCCCATGCTGTGTGGGCTCGGGCCTCACATTACGGGCCTCACATTACGATCCTCTGGACTGTGGACCAATTACCCCCCCTCCCAGTCCAAGCACACAACCCCCCCCCACACACACACACACACCTAATGAAGTTCTGGTGCTGCGGCTGTGCACCGCTGTGTGTGGCCTGAGCAGGCAGGCGCTGGGCAGCGATGCTGCAGACAGGACCCCGGGGCCAGGGAGGGGAAGGGAGGCTCACTCCAGTCTCTTCTAATGAAGTCCTCTCCCTCCCTCCCTCCCTCCTACCCTCTCCTTCTCCTTAAAAAATAAGACGGTGGAGATGTTTTATCTGGTCTGGCAGTGTAGCTAGCATGTAGCAGTGAGTTTGTGAGAGGTGTGTGTGAGGGGTGTGTGTGTGTGTTAGAGGTGAACACACATTAGTTCCTTCTCTGACCACCCTGCAGCAGTTGTAGGCTCTGTCTTAAAGAACCCAGGCAACGCAATCATGTTTTACGATCTGACAGAACACCCAGCCTGGTCTGGGGAACACGGAGAGCTGGGCTGGACCACCACCCTCTGGGGGACATGTCTGTCCTGTCTCTCTCTCTCTCTCTCTCTCTCTCTCTCTCTCTCTCTCTCTCTCCTCTCTCTCTCTCTCTCTCTCTCTCTCTCTCTCTCCCTCTCTCTCTCTCTCTCTCCCTCCCTCCCTCCCTCCCTCCCTCCCTCCCTCCCTCCCTCCCTCCCTCCCTCCCTCCCTCCCTACCTCCCTCCCTCCCTCTCTCTCTTCCTCTCCTTCTCTCTTCCTCTCTCCTTCTCTCCCTCTGCTTGTCTCCCTCCTCCCTCTCTCTCTCTCTCTCTCTCTCTCTCTCTCTCTCTGTGTCTCTCTCTCTCCCTCTTTTTATCTCTCTAACACTCTTAATGTTACTCTCTCACACACACAAGTACACAAACACTCACTATAAAGGAGGGTGCTTCAAAGAAAAAAACATCAGCCATTCTTTCTCCTCTTTCTTTCGCCTGTCAGTGTCTGTCTCTCTCTCTCTCTCTCTCTCTCCTCTCTCTCTCTCTCTCTCTCTCTCTCTCTCTCTCTCTCCCCCCTGTCAGTGTCTCTCTCTCTCTCTCTCTCTCTCGCTCTCTCCCCTGTCAGTGTTTTTGCAGCGTTCAGCCATCTTACGAGCGCCGCGGCAACATTAAGCCTGTGAGAGATGGTCGCCGTGGCATCGAGTACCACATAAACCCTGTAAGAGATGGTCGCCGCGGCAACATAAACCCTGTGAGAGATGGTGACAGATCGTTCCAGAAGAGTTGTAGTTGGATTTCATTGCCGGTGGGAGGGGACTACTTTCTGGAGTGATGGAGAGAGTGGCAGGCCTCAGCACCGTAAATCTGGTTTGGTATCAGTGGGCAGGTCGATATGTGCGTCCTGCTCCTCCTTTAACAGTAATGTTGGGGCTGAACCGGGAGGAACTAACATCTCAGTTAGCGATCAATCGTCCAGGATAGACCTCCCTGCTCATCTCATTACTGGAGACAGATAGGCCTGCTGGCTCCAGCCTTTACACCACAGAAGAAACACGGAAACAGGAAATGACACGCTGATCAGAAAGTGAGTCATTTCCTCCATCATCCCTCTCTCCCCTCCTCCCTTTCTCCTCCTCCCTTCTCTCCTCCCTCTCCCCCTTCTCGCCCTCTCCTCATCCCTCTGTCCCCTCCTCCCTTTCTCCTCCTCCCTTCTCTCCTCCCTCTCCCCCTTCTCGCCCTCTCCTCATCCCTCTCTCCCCTCCTCCCTTTCTCCTCCTCCCTTCTCTCCTCCCTCTCCCCCTTCTCGCCCTCTCCTCATCCCTCTGTCCTCTCCAGGTCTCTGTTCTCCCCAGCATGGTTAATCAGTTCATTATGCATAGTGCCACTTACTTCCTTGACCCCAGTGATTTGGGAGGGGATTGAACCCGGGTTTGTAATCAGGGTCTTGATGCCTGCTGACAGCTGAGTCTGCTGCGCATTAATCACAGCTAGCGCTAGTTAGCCAGTTAGCTCCCAAACGTATTTTCACCTTCCACTTTCATCCCCTCCTCCCCCTCTACCTCCTTCTTCACCTCCACCTCCTCCTTCTTCTCCTCCTTCCTCCCCTCCTCCCCCTCTACCTCCTCCTCCTTCTTCACCTCCTTCACCCTCTCCTCCACCTTCCTCCACAGTCTCCTGTCTGCTCCTCCAACCACTGTAAACACCAGCACAGCAGCAACCTTCCACACATACAACAACAACCTTAAACAAAGACCACGA
>NW_026911331.1:0-15184 GCF_963692335.1 Osmerus eperlanus | reverse complement strand
TCTCAAGGACCCAAATGTAGTGTGTCTGTGGTTCAGCCTCTATGAACAACCTTGTTCCCTCAGGAGTGCGTGATGTAGGGACACCGAGCGCACCTGATGGAGTGTGTAATCATTCTGTGGTGTGTGTGTGGGACCATCATGGCAGCATGGACACACACAGGTCCACTGCCCTCAGTCCATGTGGAACCAAGCATGGTACAGCTTTAGACCAACAACAACAATCTCCAGCACAGGAAAGAGGTTTCAGGGTTAAATAATTGACGAGACTTGGAGAGAACAGAGGCACCTATAGCCGTAATGAGTCTCTCTCTCTCTCTCTCTCTCTCTCTCTCTCTCTCTCTCTCTCTCTCTCTCTCTCTCTCTCTCTCTCTCTCTCTCTCTCTCTCTCTCTTCTCTCTCTCTCTCTCTCTCTCTCTCTCTCTCTCTCTCTCTCTCTCTCTCTCTCTCTCTCTCTCTCTCTCCTCTCTCTCTCTCTCTCTCTCTCTCCTCTCTCTCTCATCTCTCTCTCTCTCTCTCTCCTCTCTCTCTCTCTCTCTCCCTCTCATCTTCTCTCTCTCTCTCTCTCCCTCTCATCTTCTCTCTCTCATCTCTCTAACATCTCCCGCTCCATGGAGGCCCACACAACAGCAAAAACACGTTGCATGCCATCATCCCAGCTTGTACACCATAAAGACCAATGATGTCAGGCCTGTTTACAACACAGAGATGGTCTTACACAAGGCAAGCCTGCACAGCATACTAAAGGACTAGAAATAAGCCAGGGTTACATTGTGGTTGAGTAACGTAAAATAGTTATTTTACTCTATATATAAAAATGCCCCAAAATGTCTTATTTCCCATCTAAAGATATCATCCTGGACACAGAGGCACTGTACATTGCTGTTAGAGATGTGTGAGTCATCACAGCCCCACAGGGAGAAACCATCACCAGGGTGTGGGGGGGGGGACATGAGGCCCCCAGCGCTGCCAGAGATGTGGTGTAAGGGTTCCATGCTATTTAACACCCCAGAGAATGGTATGATCTGAACTAGTTGACCAGAGAGAGAAAGTGAGAGGGGAGGAGAGAAGGAGAGAGAATCACCTGGGGTTGCATCTCTGCTGTGTCACCTTTCATGAGTGAACAAGTCTGTGAGAAGCCTTCCCCTCTCATTCCAATCATTCTTCCTTCCTCATTCCCTCCTTCCCTCTCCCTCCCTCCCTCTCTCCCCACCCTCCTTCTATCCCCCTCTCTCTCCTTCCCTCTCCCTCCCTCCCTCCCTCCCCCTCTCTCTCCTTCCCTGCCTCCCTCCCTGCCTATCTCTCCCTCCTTTCTTTCTCTCATTCTTGGCGAGACAAACAGGCTTTGATGTTTTCCTGTGAGTGCCAAAGCCGGTCTCGATTGATTGGAAATCAACACACACACACACAGATCCCTCAAGTGTTAAGTCTGAAGCAGTTTTAGCTAAAGATACCCTGCTGTGATCACAAGACAGAGGGTGGAACAGGACACACACACACACACATGCAGACACACACAGTAGATAAGAAGTTACTTTTAGAAATGTGATTACAGGGCATCTAGCCACACACACAGGCCACATGCACAGGCTACTTCACCCAGGACGGAGGGACGGATGAGGTTGTGTGTACAGAAGAATAGAGACAGGAGTGGAGGGAGGGAAGGAGGGATGGATGAGGTTGTGTGTACAGAGGAATAGAGACAGGAGTGGAGGGAGGGAAGGAGGGATGAAGGGAAGAGCGGAGGGAGGGGCTGGTGTGTGTTGGTGCATTCCACAAGAGGGGCGTGAACCAGCAAAAGGCAGCATTTAGACCACTGAGAGGGAGAGAGAGAGAGAGAGAGAGAGAGAGAGAGAGAGAGAGAGAGAGAGAGAGAGAGAGAGAGAGAGAGAGAGAGAGAGAGAGAGAGAGAGAGAGAGAGAGAGAGAGAGAGGAAGGTAGGGTGGGAAAAGGGAATGGCTGAGTCACCCACAGACAAAAGGGAAGGAGAGAGAGAAAGAGAGAAAGAGAAAGAGAGAGAGAGAGAGAGGAAGAGAGAGAGAGGGAAGGAGAGAGAAAGGAAGAGAGAGTGGAAGGAGAGAGAGAGTACAGCATTTCGAGTCGGCCTGATTAATCTTTTATAAGGAAGACTCAAGTATGGAGAAGCTAAACATCACTGGTCCACACACAAAACACACACACAGTTAACACCACTGGAGTACACGCGACTAACACACTCTGGTCTCCATGGAGACACACACTGTACCTGACCCTGGTTTAGCCCCCCTCTAAGACACAGGGAACCCCAGGGTCTCAGTGTGGGAGAGGCAGAGTAGCAGTTCACCCCACTGAAAACACTGAAAATGTGTGTGTGCATACTATTGTGTGTGTGTGTCCAGACCATTGTGTGTGCGTGTGTGCGTGTATTACAGATGAACACTAAATCTTGTTGATTAAATTACCATCATCCGAGAGAGAAAAAGAGAGCGAGCAGTGTGTCATACTGGCAAGCAGCCAACTTTGTCTCTCCCCCTCTCTCTCTCTCCCTCTCTCAGTGAGAGACCTCACAGCTCCATGCTACAGTTCTCATCTGTCCTTCCCTTCATACAGGTGGCCTTGACAAACAGACTCCATTTCCCATGATCCCCCAGCGCTCCACAACCCCTCAGGCAGATGTCTTGAGCAGAGACACCCAGCTCAAATCCCACAAAGGTATCTTCACAGCTTCACACACACACACGCACACACAAACACAGCTTCACACACTCAATAACACACACAGACACACACACACACACACACACACACACGGTTCTTACCTGTGTCTCATCCTGCACCACCCTGAACTGCTCCTTCCAGACGGCCATCTTGGAGGCCTCGTCCTTCCTCAGCGCCCTCTCCTTCTTCAGCTCGGGGCTCCAGAAGGTCTTGATGGAGTTCATGGAGGAGCTCAGCTTGCTCTCCTTGGCCTCCACCTCGCGGCGCAGCAGATCGTTCTCCCTCAGCACCTCCTTCAGCTGGGCCTGGAGGTCCAGCAGGGCAGAGTCCCTGGCCTGCCTCAGGGAGTGAGGCACCGTGGAGGCCAGCCCCCCCAGCCCTTGCTGCTCCGCCCCGAACGCGATGGCGTCGCTGGGCATCGACCCACCTCCCCCCCCTCCGGAGACGGCGATGTTGGGGCTGCTGCCCATGCCGGCGCCCCGCCCTCCCCCGTACGCCACACGGCCCCCCGCCCGCCCCAGCGTCATGGTGCTGCGGGGCAGGGCGGAGGTGGAGGCGGAGCCTGCGTCGGGGAGGGAGGTGACGGCCTCGTGGTCGCTGAGGTACATGGGCCCCGAGGTGGCGTAGGCGGCGTTGAGGGACTGGATGTTCTCCATGGAGAGGGTCTTGCCCCCCGGGCCAGCTACGGGGCCCCCGGAGCTGTTGATCCTGCGGTGGCCGAGGCGGGGGGAGCGGGGCAGGCGGGGGGAGCGCCCGGGGCTCTGGTGGGCGCTGCCGTTCCCCTCCACCTTGCTCACGGAACGGGCGCTGCCGTACATGGTGAGGGCTGGCGGATGTGTGTGTGTGTCTGTGTGTGTGTGTAAGAGAGAGAGCGAGAGAGAGATAGAGAGTGTGTGTGTGTGTGTGTGTGTGTGTGTGTGTGTGTGTGTGTGTGTGTGTGTGTGTGTGTGTGTGTGTGTGTGTGTGTGTGTGTGTGTGTGTGTGTGTGTGTGTGTGAGAGAGAGAGAGGTGGACAGCAGATCAGATGATCCTGGGGTGGTTAGTCTGAACTGAGACAGAAAAGCAGCAGATGTCTCATGGTTCCATCAGGGAACAATCACTCTGTCAGGGATCCTCATCGTGCTCCTTCACCTCCGACCTAGAGACACACACACACACGCACACACACGCACACAAAGCGAGTTATTGAAGGAAGACAAAGAGTGTATTGTCTGACTTGCACTCTTGCTTAGCTCAGTCCCGATGTGTACATGTGTGTATTGTGTCTGACTGGTTTTGGGTTCATTAAATAACATGGATTTCTCTCTCTCCCTCCCATCACCTCCTCTCCGGATAGCAGTAATGATTGCGAGGCGTATACAAGGTTTCTCTGGGAAGCCGTATGTTCAGCACATGTGTCTACAGTGTGTGGTCACATAGAGCATATCCTGCCCATCATGTAGTGTCTGTGACAACACCATTGGCCTTGCGTGTGTGTGTGTGTGTGTGTGTGTGTGTACACTGCTGCCTACGAGTTCTCTGGCTGTAATGAAATGAGGAGAGTGTAGGCGGAAAGAGGTGGGGGGAACAACCTTATCACTACATTCACACATATAATCTTCCTTTACACCTTGAGAGAAAGAGACAGATAGAGAAACAGAGACAGATAGACGGATAGATAGAGACAGATTAGATAGATTAGATAGATGTTGAAAGAGAAAGCAGGAGGAAAGCGTGTGGCCTCATCTGATGTGTGACACCGATGAAAGCCCTGCTTGTCTGATTGGTCCTCTACATAACAGCCAGTTTGTTCAGCTCTCTCCATTATGCAAGCTTGCGTGCACACACAGACACCAAAAAAACACACACATCCACACACACAGTGGGGGGGGGAGGGTTGAAGTTACTCGAAGCAGCATTACAGAATGACCTGGGTGGGGGGCAATATCCTCATAACCTGCCTATGGGAGGAATAATTGTGACACATGCAGTCTAGAACGAAGCAATTGGGTGGAGAAAGAGAGAGTGAGAGAGAGTGTGAGACAGAGTGAAAGAGAGAGTGTGAGAGAGAGACAGGTGGAGAGAGTGTGGGAACGACAGAGGGAATGAAAGAGAGAGAGAAAGAGAGAGAAAGAGAGAGAAAGAGAGAATGAAAAAGAGTTAGAGAGAGCCATTCATAGTCCAGACAAGGTTTGTACTCGAGCTCGGACTGCCCATCCATCAGTGTCTCAGCAGCAGAATAACATTACATTACATTTAGTCATTTAGCAGACTTATCCAGAGCGACTTACAGTAAGTACAGGGACATTCCCCCCGAGGCAAGTAGGGTGAAGTGCCTTGCCCAAGGACACAACGTCATTTTGCAGAGCCGGGGATCGAACCAGCAACCTTCTGATTACTAGCCTGATTCCTTAACCGCTCAGCCACCTGACTCCCTGCAGGTGAGAGGGATCTCCTCAGAGCACAGGAAGACAGGACTACCCTGACCTGCTCATGTGACCCCTGTGATCACCACAGATCTCCTCAGAGCACAGGAAGACAGGACTACCCTGACCTGCTCATGTGACCCCTGTGATCACCACAGACCTGATAACACTGACCTGATAACACTGACCTGATAACACTGACCTGATAACACTGACCTGATAACACTGACCTGATAACACTGACCTGATCACCAAACCCTAATAACAACCCCATCTCTGCTTCCCCTTACAACTGAAGGAGGATGACACTGTCGCTACAGACAGACAGACAGACAGACAGGTCTCTATCTGTACCCAAAGCCCTAGAGACTGTAACCTCAGACCAACCAAAGGGGACATGAGAGCTGGCCTGCGGCTGGGTGACATGATCCTCACGCGCACACACACACGCGCGCGCACACACGCGCACGCACACACACCACGCACACACACATACACACACACACGCACTACACACATACCATGATCCTTCTTGCCTCAGGCATACACCTAAACACAGAAGTCAAGGATCCAGCCTCCAGGGCTGATAAACACATTCACACACAAGTGTACATGCACTAGCAGACACATACAAAGAGTAGCTTATTGGCACAAATAAAAACGGATGTGTCTTAACTTTAACACAGTCTCTCCATCGTAACCGACAGTCCTACTCTAAATAGATAAACTGCATGAGGGTAACCTGAACTATTAAAGGTCAAAACAAACTAAGGATCAACTAACATTCGAAATGTCAACCAACAAAGGTCGTTTTGAGCGTTTTAACTCCAAACACGAGGCCTTTTAGCAGGCAGCCGTTAAAGTTTACAGTACAAATCAGTGTCGCTCAATCAGAGTGTGGGCCCGGTGATTGAATCACGTATGGCCTGCCCTCAAAGAGCAGAGTTGACTCTCACCAGACGAGCGATAGCCAGAGCAAACAGAGTGGAGACGCTGTGTTTGAACTGGGAGTGGTGAGAGCGATGATGACACATGCACAGGAAGAGGAGGAGGTGGAAGGAAGAGAAGAGAAGAGAGAGAAAAGAAAAGAAAGGGGGAAGAGATAATGAACTTACTGAGCTTTCAGAATCAGAATCAGATTTATTCACCATGAAAGTTTGCACAGACAAGGAATTTGCTTTGGCAGGAAGGTGCATACCATAAACATATAGGGACCTAAAATTGAAATATGTGGACTATCTATACCAAGGGTACATAAACTAGCAGTACTAAGTGGAATTAGAATTAAATAAAATATAAAATTAAATAAAATTTGTGTTGACTGGTGTCCCTTTTCCCCCTCTCTATTACCTTGCTGTATTGCACTTTATTGGGTGTGGTGGTCTTGTTGGCGATTGCATTCCTTTCAATGTAGAAGTCTAACACCCATGAAAAATATTGTGTCTCTCCAAATGTTTGGATGTTTGATATTTGTTCCAAAAAAAACAGACCTGGCTGCAACCGACACACTCCCTAGTTTACTTTGTTTTCTATTTTTCTTTTCTCGTCTTTCCCAACGTTGTGTTTGTAATAGATTGTCCTACCTGCAGTCACTGCTTCTAGTATTTGGTATCTATAGAGCTAGCAGCTAGCCTACTGTGGGTTATGCTAGCCACAGAGCTACCAGCTAGCATACTGTAGCAAATGCTAGCAACATAGCTAGTGCTACCAGTTAGCATACTATACCAAATGCTAGCCACATAGCTACCAGTTAGCATGCTTTAGACAATACTAGCCATGGTCCTACAGCAGGAAGAGATAGCCCTGGTATAGCCCAGTGTTAGGGGTGCCAGGATAGGGTCTCAGCCAGAGAATGGACCTATTAATACTCTGAATGAGACTACAGGGGCTCTGACATAACCAGCTACGAGAATAGCACCATCAGCACGGTGTTACAGAGGCATCTGACTGTGTGTGTGTGTGTGTGTGTGTGTGTGTATGCCTCAGTGGTTTGAGACTCACACTGGTCTAACTGACTACCTGTAAACACATGCTGATGGAACAGGTGGGATTCAAACTGCTGACTTTCACATCTCCAGCTAGGCCCGACGAGAAGATCCCAGAGGCCCAGAGACAGCTGGCCTCTACAGGCTCCCCTCGAAGCCTCAGCCAGGCCCAACTTCTTCACAAACATACGTCTGTTTATGTGACATGGTGCTCACAGGGTGTCAGAAGCTACCGGCGAGTTGGTGCATGTCACTCTAACGCTGGGAATTAAATTCATGTTGACGAGTGACTCACTGGGAGGTGTGTGTAGGAGACCAAAAAATGCAGGGGAGGGAGGGAGAGAGAGAAAGATGGAGGAGGGAGAGAGGGATAGAGAGAAAGATGGAGGAGGGAGAGAGGGACAGAGAGAAAGATGGAGGAGGGAGAGAGGGACAGAGAGAAAGATGGAGGAGGGAGAGAGGGACAGAGAGAAAGATGGAGGAGGGAGAGAGGGACAGAGAGAAAGATGGAGGAGGGAGAGAGGGACAGAGAGAAAGATGGAGGCGGGAGAGAGGGACAGAGAGAAAGATGGAGGCGGGAGAGAGGGACAGAGAGAAAGATGGAGGCGGGAGAGAGGGACAGAGAGAAAGATGGAGGAGGGAGAGAGGGACAGAGAGAAAGATGGAGGGAGAGAGGGACAGAGAGAAAGATGGAGGAGGGAGAGAGGGACAGAGAGAAAGATGGAGGGAGAAAGGGACAGAGAGAAAGATGGAGGCGGGAGAGAGGGACAGAGAGAAAGATGGAGGAGGGAGAGAGGGACAGAGAGAAAGATGGAGGGAGAGAGGGACAGAGAGAAAGATGGAGGAGGGAGAGAGGTACAGAGAGAAAGATGGAGGAGGGAGAGAGGGACAGAGAGAAAGATGGAGGAGGGAGAGAGGGACAGAGAGAAAGATGGAGGAGGGAGAGAGGGACAGAGAGAAAGATGGAGGGAGAGAGGGACAGAGAGAAAGATGGAGGAGGGAGAGAGGTACAGAGAGAAAGATGGAGGAGGGAGAGAGGGACAGAGAGAAAGATGGAGGCGGGAGAGAGGGACAGAGAGAAAGATGGAGGAGGGAGAGAGGTACAGAGAGAAAGATGGAGGAGGGAGAGAGGGACAGAGAGAAAGATGGAGGAGGGAGAGAGGGACAGAGAGAAAGATGTAGGCGGGAGAGAGGGACAGAGAGAAAGATGGAGGAGGGAGAGAGGGACAGAGAGAAAGATGGAGGAGGGAGAGAGGGACAGAGAGAAAGATGGAAGAGGAGAGAGATTTGAGCTCAAAGTTTGTAATCCTTGGCATTTCACCCTGAGACATAACTAAAACTGTAACTCCTCATCTAACAGGCTTCTGCGCTTAACCTTTGCTCTGTTGGGCTTGAGAGAGAGAGAGAGAGAGAGAGAGAGAGAGGGGGGGGGGGGGTCTGATGCGTCGGCGGTGTTTCATCTTCCCTGTCACCGTTTAACTGCTCAGATAAACCAGGTGTGCTGTCACACATTAGCAGAAGGAGCTAGTGGGAGACACAGACACACACACACACACACATACTACAGTCATCTCACTAATGAAAATATCAAATTAAACCCAACCACCATAGCCAACTATCCAACTATATGAACCTTAGGACTTTCAGAATGCGTTGCCATAACGATTATAATAATCACAAGTTGGGAGCCAACCTGTTGCTCCATATAACAGATTTAATAGCAGAACTAGGTCGATTTCTCTCTGCAAGCAGCCTACAGCCAGATATTCTGGCAAGATTTACATACCAAGTCACATGAAACCAAAGGGTCTGTCTTACAAATATCAATTGTGAATTAAATCAAGAGCACCTTAAATAATTTCATGTAACTGATCTTTGTAATGACCCCAAGTCATCCCACTGTCCCAGTTCACACAGCCGGTCTGTGTAGAAAGGAATCCTGTAGGCTTTGTCAGAAAAGGCGGAACTGGCGCGCGAAGCGAGCGACACGGGAACACTTGACAATGTGCAGTGTTTCCACTATTGTTCTGGAAGTAAGAGGCTATTGACCACCTTTTTAGATAGGCCTATGGGGAGTTTAGTGTGACTGTAATGGGCGGCAACGTTCATCACCTCAATGTAGTAGTCTAACCTAGGAGTGTCTTGGTTCTCAGGGTAGACATAGCCGTGACTGGTGTCCCAAGCATAACCTTAAAATAATCGTATCTCCTACCGAGATACGGTAAAAATGTTCCGCTTCTTACGAACTAATTTTGGAGTAATAGCGTACGTTAGGCCCCTGTTGGCGCTGTAGTGCGTGCGCAGCAACATAGTACCAACTTGCTTGATTATTCCCAAGTTGTTACGAAGTTGCCGCTGTGTCTGACGACTTCTTGCATTGACAGCGCTTTCGTAATAGACTTGAAAGACTGTCAGACGTGGAGCAGGCAGCAAAAATGAACGTAGCGGCAGACCCTCGTCTGGGTATGTCCGTAAACGAACGAAATAGCCTTTCCACGGCATTGAGTACTCTACTTATAGGCCAGACATTTTCTTCATTGCAAGGTTGATACACAGAAAGGTGTGCCTACTTATGAAATGAAACGTTCGTTCTCAGAAGCGAAATAGATTCCTCTCTGTTCTCCTCCATTGCTCTCTCGCGCAACAGAATCCTCACATCAAATTATACTGTGTCTCGAGACAAGTACGAGCTAAAGACAGGCTACAGTAGCCTACTGAACGTCGCTTTTAGTCATTGGAAGTGCACACACACGTAATGCTACACAACTACATATAAGACACTCACCGACACACGCCTGCATGCTCTCTCTACACAAGTATACTTACAGCAGATAGACTGAACACTTCACTGCCCAGTGGTATAATGCCCCTAAATCGCTTTTAAGAACCCAATAATCTTCTGCTCTTTATCCAGTTATTTCGCTTATACAAATTCCTTTCAAACCGCGTTGGCTGCAGACCGTTACATTCCAGAAAAATCCGTCTTCAGGAGAAGTCCTCTCTTTTTTTTACTGCCTTGCCAGCTCTACCAGTAGCTCGAGTCCGGGAGCTTCAGTGACGTAGGCTAAGGACCAAGATGCGCGCCCCCGAGTCTGGTCTTTCCACCGGACCTGTGCACGAGTTTCCAAACACCAGACGCAGGGACACTGTTTGGGTTCCTACTGTAGAAAAGTTCCCGGTAACAATTTAGGAGAAAAAATACTCACACTCAATTCACAGTGATGCAGTATGTTTTATTTAATCATAAGTAACCAGTCTCGTGAATCCCTCTTATTGACGCTAGGACAGAAAATGTTGTTGTTCTGGCAGTTCTTTCATGTGCTGTCATGTTAGTAAACACTTAAGGTGAACACAGTTTAGTCCACACGTCCACTGTAGTAGACTAGAGCATGATTTATTTAGACAACACGTCGTTATGATTACAAACACTGAATTGTTATTACGGTAGCCTACAACTTTAGAGACATTAGATTGACTCCTGGAGCCCTCCCCGTCATGTAGATTTTTATTCCAACTTCAAACCAGCTCACCTGATTCTAATAATTAGATGGTTGTCAAGCTGAATCATGGTTGTCACAACTGTGGTGAGTAAAAACTTGGAGGATCTCCAGGAGATCCTCCAAGTTGGCCAGCTCTGGTTTAGGATGAACTCTTTCTGCAGTGAGGCATTGTGTACACTAGTGGGCGTCCTAAATACGAATACTTTTGACTTGCATCTCTCTGCAGATGCTGCAGTTATATTTATGACATTTTATTTATGGCATGTTAAACAAATTCTCCAACAGGTGATTACCATTATATTAGGCATGTGTGTGTGTATGTGTGTGAGAGAGAGCGACAAAACAGAGAGACAAAGACAGAGAGAGAATGATGTGTGTCAGTGGATTCTGGGTAACAACCAGGGGAAGTACCCTGTCCTCTGCATGCCAAAGGAGCTGATGAAGATGTTGAGGATGATGATGGCCAGCACCAACCCCGTCGTCACGTTGCTCAGTTTGTGCAGACGCTGATGATCGGCTGGGTTGTTGAGATTCCTCCGAGCTGAAACACACACACACACACAGTTCAGACTCCCTACACACACACACACAGTTCAGACTCCCTACACACACACATACACACACACACACACACACAGTTCAGACTCCCTACACACACACACAGTTCAGACTCCCTACACACACACACAGTTCAGACTCCCTACACACACATATACACACACACACACACACACAGTTCAGACTCCCTACACACACACATACACACACACACACAGTTCAGACTCCCTACACACACACATACACACACACACACACATACAGTTCAGACTCCCTACATACAAACACAGATACACACATACAGTTCAAACTCCCTACACACAATACACACACAAAACACACGCACGAGGGTCAGACATTGTTTGAAATCCCGGATGTTGCAATGTGACTTTTTTCGACTCCAATTTTTGGGATCTGAATTTCCCCATTCCAATTTGAGCAGCCTGAATGTTGTTCTATTTGCATTTCTGCGGCTTGAGTAACAAAATTGAAATAATGAAACATGAAATAAATTCATATTTACATTTTAAAGAGGTGAATTCAAAACCAACACATTCGGTGGTGTTTACATTTCGACAATAAGTATGCAATGGCTTTTAAAATTCAAAACATGTCACTTATTTGCTTCCATACAGACCAATCAACAGACTGCATGAGATAATATAACCAACAACATTGTGTGATATTATCAATATCGTTGTTATCAATATCGTCACCATCACTATCGTCATCAACAGCATTATATTCATCGAGAGGACATTGCTTGTAAGCCAGAACACCAGAACACACGCGTTGGAGATAATGTCTTTATTGCCTTGGCTGAAATTTGGTGGTTCAGGATGAACTGCAGTAACACAAATTCTCCACCATTTGGTACTGTGTCTCCCTCTGTGCATGAAAACCTGCCATCACTTTCCAATTTATCCATCAGTTTATAGTTGAAGATTATTTTCCAAATTGTTTTACTTAATTTTACATATAAAAAAAGCTCCCATCATCTTCAGCATTAGTAATTAAATCTGTTATAACTTGTAACACTACTTGTAACTTATAACACTAATCTGGAAATGGAGAGAGAGAGAGAAAGAGAGAGAAATATCATTTATGATTGTTAGAGATCCACTTTTAGTCCTCAACAACCCCACATACATAACCATGTCTCTGTCTCTGTGGATAAAAGCGTCTGCTAAATGCATAAATGTAAATGTAAATGTAGAATCATTCAGATAATCAGTCGTAGTTAGAAGTGTAATCAAAGGACAGAAAGCAGTAAATTAGCATGCCACCTAACCTTAGATCTACAGTCACACACACACACATTCACATGGTTAGTTTGAGACATTTTAAATGTTGACAGTCTGGTGTTATTGTGGCTATCGCAGTGGGAAATCCGGGGTCACATGGTCTGCAGTCACACAGTGACCTACATGTGGGCGTGTGTGTGTGTGCTCATGTTTCATGTGTGAGTTTTGAGTGCCAGTGCGGGTGCTTGTACTTGTATGTGTTTGTGCGTGTGTATGTGTGTGTATATACTGCATATGTTTGTGTGTGTGTATATTGTATGTGTGTGTGTGTGTGTATATACTGCATATGTTTGTTTGTGTGTGTGTATATTGTATGTGTGTGTGTGTGTGTGTGTATATACTGCATATGTTTGTTTGTGTGTGTGTATATTGTATGTGTGTGTGTGTGTATATACTGCATATGTTTGTTTGTGTGTGTGTATATTGTATGTGTGTGTGTGTGTGTGTGTATATACTGCATATGTTTGTTTGTGTGTGTGTATATTGTATGTGTGTGTGTGTGTGTGTATATACTGCATATGTTTGTTTGTGTGTGTGTAAATTGTATGTGTGTGTGTGTGTATATTGTATGTGTGTGTGTGTGTGTGTATATTGTGTGTGTGTGTGTGTGTGTATATTGTGTGTGTGTATATTGTATGTGTGTGTGTGTGTGTATATTGTGTGTGTGTATATTGTATGTGTGTGTGTGTGTGTGTGTGTGTCAGTGAAACAGTCTTTTAAAAATCCAGGGAAAGAATCTCCTTCGGCTCATGCCGAGCATGCTGATGAAGAAGTTGAGAACGGTGATGGCAAGAACCAATCCCGTCGCGACATTGTTCATGGTCACCAGTCTCCTCTGATTAGACACGTTGTTGATGTCCCTCCGGGCTGAAACACAAAGACACACACACACACTCGGTTCAAACTCCCCACACACACACGACCACAGACAGTGGGTTCAGCAGCAGCACCCACACACACACACACACACACACACACACACACACACCACGTCACTGTGGGACGCAGGACACACTCCAGAGCGGACTACACCTCTCACAAGGTTTCCTTTTTTATTCATAAAGGATGCGAGCAGAGAGGCAGAGAGACAAGGAGGCAAAACAGAGCAGGAGCGGAGGATGCAGGGGTGTGTCTCTGCGGGGCAGCAGGCAGTGATGCGGGAGCAGGGAGCTGGTTGACCTGAGGGTCTGGTTGTCTCAGCCTCTCTGGTTCCTCTATGGTGGGGGGGGGGGGGGGTGGGCAGCGGTCAGAACCTCAACTGGGTCAGGTCAAATAATTCAGCTGGGTTTGATTGAGCCTGTGTTATTCATGACATTCACATTCACGCACGCTCTTGATTTCAGTCTGCATAAGCTCACTCAAACTGAAGTATTTGTAGGAATTTGAGTAAATCCCCCCCCCCTCCCAGTTGAGGTCTGTTAGATATCACAACACACCGCAGCTGGGAGGGGTGGGGCTAGGTGCTGCTGTCGGTTAGTAGTGTCCGTGAGGGTGTATCCGTGGGAACAGGCCGGTGCGTTCCATGCCAAAGGTGGTGATGAAGATGTTGAGGATGATGATGATGAAGACCAGGGCGGTGGCTGTGTTGTTGTAGGTGTTGAGTCTGTGCTGCTGTGCAGTGTCTGTGATGTCTCTCCGAGCTGCAACACACAGACACACCAACCTCAACTCTGCTTACACACACACCTGCCTCACACACAGCTGGTCTGCTGCTGCAACCGCATGACTTGGGGTGCACTTGATTTATTCCACACGGTGCAATGGCACCGGCAAAATGGAGAGTAAATCAGACACACCTCAACACTTTGGAATGTGTGTGTGCTCTCTGTTCTTGACTTCAGCGAGGCTGTTTCCTCTCCACACACACATAGACACACACAAACACACACTCATAGGGCAGGCAGAATCAGTGAGGAAAAAACACCCTTAAAGTGTGCAAATTGTGTGGTGCTCATTTGTAAAACCTTCTTCAAATCTAAAACCTTGGTCGTTTGCATAACATTTGTTCAAGAGATTGTCTCTGCACTGAGGGTTTAACTCTACCCAATCCCGTCACACACTTTAAAGATCAGAGGCAGGTCTGGGTCCAAACTGAAATGCGATTGACTCACCCATGATGATGAACAGGACGCCGGCCACGATCTGGAGAGCCAATGAGAAGGAGATGAGGGTGAGGACGGCTATGTAGTACCTAAACCCCGCCCCCTGCTCGATGACGGTCTTCATGTGGGTGACGTTGGCCAGGAACAGAGCCACGTCCAGCATGCTCTCCGCCGCAGACTTCTTGGTGGCGTAGTGGTTGATGTTGAGAGTAGAGGCTCCTCCCTAAACAGAGAGAGAGGGGGGGAGAGAAGGAAAGAGAGAGGGGAGAGGAGGAGAGGGGGGAGAGGGGGAGGGGGATGGGGGAGAGAGGGAGGCAGGGAGAGAGAAGGAAAGAAAGGGGGAGAGAGGGAGAGGGGGGGAGAGAGAGGGGGAGAAAAGGAAAGAGAGAGAGGCATCAATGACAGACCTCAGCTGTGTCCTCTAACCTGCCAGCAGGTGGCAGCACATGCCCGTATTCTGATGGTACATGACGAACATGTTCCAGCATTAGCTGCAGTGTGTTCCTCTTTATTTCCTCAGCAGATCTAAAAGCATTGGAGTGGTGTAAGCATGGGCTTTCACACCAGTCCTACAGCGTGTGAATCCACATGTTCCAGGCTGCAAGGTTGTCCTTTACACGTGTCCAACAAGTCTGC
>NW_026911330.1:0-29674 GCF_963692335.1 Osmerus eperlanus | reverse complement strand
AGACAGACAACAGACAGTGAATAGGAGGACGTATAGAAATTGTTGAGAGAGAGAGTCAGGATCAGAGAGAGGTCGAGAGAGAGACAGAGAGAGAGAGAGAGAGAGAGAGAGAGAGAGACAGAGAGAGAAAGAGAGGAGAGAGACAGGTTGAGAGAGAGAGAGAGGTTGAGAGAGAGAGAGAAAGAGAGAGATAGAGATAGAGAGAGAGAGAGGTTGAGAGGTTGAGAGAGAGAGAGGTTGAGAGAGAAAGAGAGAGAGAGAGAGAGAGAGAGAGCAGAGAGGTGACAGAGAGAGAAAGAGAGAGAGAGAGAGACTTTGTTTCTCATTAGGCTGCTACTTTCTGCACTAAGAGAAGAGAACGGTTGCCTGTAATTCCTGAAGGTGTGAGGCCAGGTCAGATAAGCAGGAGCTGAGGACACTGACTTAAGTGTGCAGAGAGGCAGAAAAGAGTCTGTGCATGCGAGTGTATCTGTGCGGACATAATCTAAAGTGGTTATAAAACTTTATGTGAATGGGTGTTTGTGTGTGTGTTTGTGTGTGTGTTTGTGTGTGTGTTTGTGTGTGTGTTTGTGTGTGTGTTTGTGTGTGTGTGTGTTTGTGTGTGTGTGTGTTTGTGTGTGTGTTTGTGTGTGTGTGTGTGTGTGTTTGTGTGTGTGTTTGTGTGTGTGTTTGTGTGTGTGTTTGTGTGTGTGTTTGTGGTGTGTTTGTGTGTGTGTGTTTGTGTGTGTGTGTGTGTGTGGTGTGTGTGTGTTCAAGGGCAGGTGAAGGAGGCTGGGGACCCAGTCTCTCTCTCTGTCCTCTCTCTCTCTCTCTCTCTCTCTCTCTCTCTCTCTCTGTCTCTCTCTCTGTCTCTCTCTCTCTCTCTCTCTCTCTCTCTCTCTCCTCTCTCTCTCTCTCTCTCTCTCTCTCTCTCTCTCTCTCTCTCTCTCTCTCTCTCTCTCTCTCTCTGTTCTCTCTCTCTCTCTCTCTCTCTCTCTGTCTCTCTCTCTCGACCCAGCTCAAGCTGCAGCGATCAGAGGAGACATTGTAACGGTCGGGGGCTTGGGGAAACAGGGCTTTGATAAGATCAATAGGTTGTAAACACAACCACGCTTTGACCGGACAGAAATGCATGCGTGCTCACGGCCGTGAGCGACCATCGCTGTATGCAGGCGCATGCACAGCCGCATGCACAGCCATGAGCACTTCAGCACGCGTTCAGTCCTCACACGTACACACACACTCATATACACACACATGCATGAATGCACACACACACACGCACACACAGTCACGTATGCAGACATATACAAACACACGCTTACATGCATGAACACGCATTCATTCGCACACACACGCACTAATGCACACATAAAGTACAGTATACACACACGCTTACATGCATGATCACACACACACACCTATTCCCTCTCCATCAAAAGAGCTCCAACTCCCTATCCAGTCCAGTCCTGCTGGCAGGGCAGGGCGGGGCAGGGCAGGGCGGGGCAGGGCGGGCAGGCAGGGCAGGGGGGGGGGGTTCCTGCGGAGCGCTGACCACTGGGGTGTGTTAAGAATGGGGTCTTTTCCTCCGGTCTCCCCAGCCAGGCAGCAGGAAGGCATTCTCTCCAGAGCGCTGGTGCCCGGGGCCTTTGTGTGTGTGATGGTGTGTGCACCGACTGGAACAGAGCAGAAATCCACCACTGATCCGTCTGCACACACACACACACACACAAAAGCCATGCGCCGTCTAAGGGATGTGTGTTCATGAGAGAATGTGTGTGTGTTTGTGTTCATCAGCTTAAGCGTGAGCGTTCGTGTGTTTCTGAGATCTCGTCCTGTGTCTCCTCGGCAGCGATGGGCGTGAGGAGCAGAGACAGACACAAACAACCATCCGAACATTTCACAAGGAATACTTTTGATTATCTCTCCGTCTGTAACCTTTAACTCTGCTTTTTAACTGACAGACGCTCGCTCGCCCCTATCTCTCCATCTCCCTGCCTTGCTCTCTGTTTCTCCGACCGAAACGTCATTACTGGAAAACGCTCTTGTTGGAAAATGCAATGTGGTTGTGATGACACTAAAATATCGCTTTTAGGAGATGGACTATGCTTTCTGACTCTTTTTGTCCTTCTGTTTGCTGCTTTCTGTCTCTTTCTGTCTTTCTCTTCCCGCTCCATCTCTAACTCCCCCTATGCCTCCCTTCACACTGTTCTCTCTCTCTCCCTCACTCGCTCCTTTCAATCATTCTCTCGCTAGTCTCTCCCAACCCAACCAGACCCCCCTCTCCCCTACCCCCTGCCTCTCTTTATCTCTCTCCCATGCCCACCACATCTCTCTCCCACCCCCACCATATCTCTCTCTCTCACCCCTCTCGCTCTCATAGCTGCAGAGTTCTGGCAAACAGAGACAGGATCTTAGTCACCCTGTAGAACACATCATGCATCCTCCCCCACCTCACCCCCAAGGCACGCTAATGCTCATTAGCCCACATTACATACGTCTAAGCCTGATTACGCTGGTACATTATGCTAACTTATCAACAGGGATGATGTCAGGCTGAATTAGATATACCGCTTCTACTGCTGCCAATGGCTCGACATGGCGACTATGCTAAGCTAACACGCTATGCTAAGATAACACGCTATGCTAAGCTAACACGCTATGCTAAGCTAACACGCTATGCTAAGCTAACACACGTCAGATTGGGGAGAGTCTCCGGGGTGCTTGATTGGAATGAGCTTTGGTCGAGTCAGATCCTTCGAGGGATTTTATTGTTGGGGGTGTATGGCACTTGGGAGAAGTGACATCATTTTATTTCTGGAGATGAGTGAGAGGAAGGGAGAGGAGGAGGAGGAGATAGGGAGAGATGGGTGGATGACAGATGACTGTGCTCTGCTGATGTCTTAGGCCTCAGAGCCATCTGCCTCCCTGCGACCCAGAATGCACCGGGAGCAGCAAGGTGGGTCAGACCCCTCATCTCCACCTCTTCATTCTGTCCTTCCTCGCTCGGCCCTGTCACTCGTTCCCTCTCTCTGGCAGCCTCTTTCTGCCTGTCACTTTTCCATCACTCACTCTACGTCCACATTTCCACCTCTGTGGAAACCATCCCTCCTTCAGGCACCTCTCCATTTTTTCCATTCCCTCTCTACCTCCCTCCCTCTCTTCCTCCCTCCCCTCCCTGTCTACCTCCCTCCTTCTCTATCTCCTTCCCTCATTCACTCTTACTTTCCATATTTCTCTCTCTCACACTCTCTCTCCTTCCCTCCTTTTCCCTCATTACCTCTCACTCTCTCCTTCCCCCTCCTCCTCTCTCTTCGCCACACTGTCGGAGCTACAGATGGAAGCATCTTTATCGACACTCATTAAATCTTTAAGAGGCCCACAATCCTTAACAAGACTGAAGCCACACACACACATGCACACACAGACACGCATACCATTTGGAATACACACACACACACCCCTTCACAAATGAAAAATAGTAGACCCCCCCTCCAACCTGCAGTTTCTAAAGCCATGAGGGACGAACAAAGGTTGGGTCAGCTCATCCAAGAAGGCGTGGGGGAGGGTGGGGGTTAAAGAGAAAGGTTGCCATGAATAGTGCATGAGCAGGTTTGGGGCAGAGGTTGCCATGGTGACGACATATCCAGGAAGGATCTCCAACCGGGTTGGTTTTGATGTAGTCTTATGATGGAGTATTCAGATGGAGAATTCTGATGTGGTGTTACGGTGGAGCGTTCTGGCGGAGCGTTTGTGAGCGGGGGATTCAGAGGAGCGTCAGGCGGTAGGGCATGCAGGTGGAGGGGCTGCAATCTGAACAGCACCACCTCACTTCACCTTCGAACCTGGGGGTCAGATGGCTGAGCGGTTAGGGAATCGGGCTATTAATCAGAAGGTTGTTGGTTCGATTCCTGGCCGCGTCAAATGACGTTGTGTCCTTGGGCAAGGGACTTCACCCTACTTTCCTCGGGGGGAATGTCCCTGTACTTACTGTAAGTCGCTCTGGAGAAGAGCGTCTGCTAAATGACTAAATGTAAATGTAATGTAACCTCCTCACCTCCTACCAGGAACAGGACCAGAGGTCTCAGACTGTCCATCCTCCCCCTCGGTGGGATGAGGAGAGCCTGCCCAGAGTCTAGCAGGGGGGGAGAGAGCACTCCAGAGCTGCAGCGTGCTAACGAGTCCTCCCTCTAACCCCAACTAGCAGCTCTGTGTTCAGCAAGGCTCCGAGGGCTCCTTTCAAAGGGCGCCAACGGCGTCACCGGCTCTCCTCGCCGAGCGAATAATGACACGGTGGCAATGCGCGCCCGTGTCCCTCTGTCACTTACTCTGTCATTAGCAGAACAGGCTGGGTCTCACGGCCGCCCACAGGAAGCATGCTTAACCCCAGAGGAGCAGGTCCTGGGCCACACCGCCCACAGGAAGCATGCTTAACCCCAGAGGAGCAGGTCCTGGGCCACACCGCCCACAGGAAGCATGCTTAACCCCAGAGGAGCAGGTCCTGGGCCACACCGCCCACAGGAAGCATGCTTAACCCCAGAGGAGCAGGTCCTGGGCCACACCGCCCACAGGAAGCATGCTTAACCCCAGAGGAGCAGGTCCTGGGCCACACCGCCCACAGGAAGCATGCTTAACCCCAGAGGAGCAGGTCCTGGGCCACACCGCCCACAGGAAGCATGCTTAACCCCAGAGGAGCAGGTCCTGGGCCACACCGCCCACAGGAAGCATGCTTAACCCCAGAGGAGCAGGTCCTGGGCCACACCGGGCAGGGCGAGCTTCAGACAGGGGGTGGAGACGAACGAACACACCTGCCTGCTTTGCTGTGGTGTTAACAGGGTTCCAGTTTGGAAGGGTTGGGGTTGGAGCCGGGGTTGTCTCCAGCCCTGCTGTAGACAGGCGGTTTGCGTAAGTAAGGCCTTCGCTGCGTGGGGAGTGTGGGGGACTTGGTAATTATCTGTGATTGTATCAAGAGACAGCTGAACTTCCCCCTCTGCCTTCACATACTGTACTGTCGAGGAGGTGGAGAGGAGCACACTGCCAGCACTCTGCTGTCCCCACTGGCACCTTGGCCTTCCACCCATCTCTCTCCTTCTGGCTCTTTTTCTCACTCTGTCTTTCTTTGTGACTCTCTGTCTCTCTCTTTCTCTGTCTCTGTCTTTCTCTGTCTCTCTCTTTCTCTATCTCTCTCTTTCTCTGTCTCTCTCTTTCTCTATCTCTCTATTTCTCTGTCTCTCTCTTTCTCTGTCTCTCCCTTTCTCTGTCTCTCTTTTTCTCTCCTCTCCCTGTGACTCTATCTCTCTCTCTCTTCAACTGACTCTCTTTGTGTGACTCTCGCTCCGTCTCTCTCTCTCTCCCTCTCTCTCACACATTCCTTCATTATTCATCTTCACACCATCGCTCTCTCTCCTCACCGAGCGACTCCTACGATACACACACGCATTTCAATAATTTAGACATCACTTTCACCGCCACCGCCTAAAAATAGTCTGATCAACATTGCCATTACACTCACAGTGCATCGCAAACAACGACAGCCCCTCCACCCTCCACCCCCCACCTCACGCTGGCTCTGGAGCCAGTACAGGACGCCGTGTTTTCTCATTTACGACTCCTGTTGGTGACTGCGTGATTCAATAGAGGTGTGACAGCATTTCCCAGGGGCCGGCGTGCTGCATGATGATACACCTGTGTTATTAATAAGGTGCTACTTCCTGTTTTGCTGCCGTCCCCTGGGAGGTGGTGGGGAACATATGGTCACAGCAGACGGCTTGTCCCTCATCCGTAGGCCGGCTCTACTGACACTGCACCACTCGCTACAGGATGGATGCCACGATGAAGGGACCAGGATAGAATCCAGTTAATCTGTTCCAGAACAGCCATGCTTGGAGAAACACAACGGTCTACCTCTGAATACAGCCAATAGCATAACAGCCTCGGTGACATCATAGTGACACATCGCAATGACATAATAGCGACACATCACAGTGACATCAGAGACACTTCCGGGAACATTACACCCCGGAGAACGTCAGAGATTGGTGCTGGGAGGTGTGCGTTCAGGAGCACCAGAGCTGGCCTCTGTTGGTGCTGGGAGGTGTGCGTTCAGGAGCACCAGAGCTGGCCTCTGTTGGTGCTGGGAGGTGTGCGTTCAGGAGCACCAGAGCTGGCCTCTGTTGGTGCTGGGAGGTGTGCGTTCAGGAGCACCAGAGCTGGCCTCTGTTGGTGCTGGGAGGTGTGCGTTCAGGAGCACCAGAGCTGGCCTCTGTTGGTGCTGGGAGGTGTGCGTTCAGGAGCACCAGAGCTGGCCTCACCAGAGGACGTTCGCTTCAGCTGTCTGGGTGTGGATGTTTCTTTCAGCCGTGCACCTTTGTCCTGTTGGCCTCACTAACAACTCTGTCCACTGGCTGTGTGTCTGCGTGTGTGTGTGTGGTGTGCGTGTTATCTGAGAGTGTGTGTGTTTCTGAGAGTGTATGTGTGTGTTTCTGAGAGAGTGTGGGAGAGCTGTGTCTGCGTACGTGAGCGCGTGTGTGGTGTATGGGTGTGTATCTCTGTGTGTGTGCGTTTGTGTGATGTAAGTGTGTGTATCTGTGTGTGTGTGTGTGTGACAGCTTAACGATAGGGGTTGTGCTGCTTGGAGTTTGAGAGTTAAGTAATATATTTCCTGACTTCTCTCATTAAAACTTTATCAACCCAAGGTTAGAGTGAAAAACACTTCCACTGAAGCTTTGCTGCTCTTGACTCAGGGCAGGTAATGTGTCCCTTGTTATTGGTATTATTACACCACTACAACATCTACAACTTACCATAGAACCAGACATGTATATTGTCTATTGCATCCATATACCCATTGCTGTTTGTGAAGCTTGATTCTATATTTTTGGAATGTGTGTTTCTAGTTGCTTGCGTGTGTGTGGATGTGTGTGTGTGTGTGTGTGTGGATGTGTGTGTGGATGTGTGTGTGTGTGTGTGTGTGGATGTGTGTGTGGATGTGTGTGTGTGTGTGTGTGTGTGTGTGGATGTGTGTGTGGATGTGTGTGTGTGTGTGTGTGTGTGTGGATGTGTGTGTGTGTGTGGATATATGTGTGTGTGTGTGTGTGTGTGTGGATGTGTGTGTGGATGTGTGTGTGTGTGTGTGTGTGTGTGTGTGTGTGTGTGTGTGTGTGTGTGTGTGTGTGTGGATGTGTGTGTGTGTGTGGATGTGTGTGTGTGTGGATGTGTGTGTGTGTGTGTGTGTGTGTGTGGATGTGTGTGTGTGTGTGGATGTGTGTGTGTGTGTGTGGATGTGTGTGTGGATGTGTGTGTGTGGATGTGTGTGTGGATGTGTGTGTGTGTGTGTGTGTGTGTGGATGTGTGTGTGTGTGTGTGTGTGTGTGTGTGTGTGCCTCTCCCTGAGGCCACACTTCTATATCATATCTCATCTTCTGCAGGAGGACCAGTGAGAGCTGGTGTGACCAATCTCACACACCCTCAGGAAGCCTGGGCAAATCTCTGTCTCTGTGTGTGTGTGAGAGGGAGATAGAGAGAGGGGGTGCGTGTGTGTCCTACGTGTGTGTATGTCTGTTTACGTGTGTCTCTGTGTGTGTATGTGTATATACGTGTGTGCGCTGTGTGTGTGTGTATGTATGTATGTGTGTGTGTGTGTGTGTGTGTGTGTGTGTGTGTGTGTGTGTGTGTGTGTATGTATGTATGTGTGTGTGTGTGTGTGTGTGTGTATGTATGTATGTGTGTGTGTGTGTGTGTGTGTGTGTGTGTGTGTGTGTATGTATGTGTGTGTGTGTGTGTGTGTGTGTGTGTGTATGTGTGTGTGTGTGTGTGTGTGTGTGTGTGTGTGTGTGTGTGTGTGTGTGTGTGTGTGTGTGTATGTATGTATGTGTGTGTGTGTGTGTGTGTGTGTGTGTGTGTGTGTGTGTGTGTGTGTGTATGTATGTATGTATGTGTGTGTGTGTGTGTGTGTGTGTGTGTGTGTGTGTGAGAGTCAGCGTGTCTCCATGTCCACAGACTCTGTTGTGCTGGGCGCTGACCTCAAGGCTGTCACAGTCCTGGGCGCTGACCTCAAGGCTGTCACAGTCCTGGGCGCTGACCTCAAGGCTGTCACAGTCCTGGGCGCTGACCTCAAGGCTGTCACAGTCCTGGGCGCTGACCTCAAGGCTGTCACAGTCCTGGGCGCTGACCTCAAGGCTGTCACAGTCCTGGGCGCTGACCTCAAGGCTGTCACAGTCCTGGGCGCTGACCTCAAGGCTGTCACAGTCCTGGGCGCTGACCTCAAGGCTGTCACAGTCCTGGGCGCTGACCTCAAGGCTGTCACAGTCCTGGGCGCTGACCTCAAGGCTGTCACAGTCCTGGCGTGCTCACACAACCTGCCTGACGTGAAAGGTTCAAGTTTCACAAAGGAACAAAAAATAACTCTTCCTGAACCTAAATGGATTTTTATGCAGCATCGAGAGGATTTGTAAAACAGTCAAAGCATGATGTGCTTTGACAAGCGGATAAAGTACAGAGTGTTAGCCGTCAAGAGAGAACAATCGAGACAGCAAGACGTTGATGGCAATTAACCAGCGATGAAACGGCCAGCAAACACGTGAAGAAGCATTTACATAATTGCACGATTATGTACGATCAAAAAAGAGATGCAGCTGCACCTGGAAACCTGATAAAATGTCACCGCGCGACACGGTTTTAAACATCCCTTAAGAGTGAGGAACATTTCACCGGTCAACTCAACTCAAGAACGACCGTAACCATGACAGCTGTGGACCCTGTGAAGCCAATCAGTGCAGAAACAGCTAAGCTAGCTGTTGCTGTTGTGAATGTAAAAGCTGGACGGAGTGAGGAACAAGGAGTGAGGAACGGTGTGGTTCTGGGCTGGGAGGACGTGGAGTGCACTTCCATCCAACCTACACACTGTTTAACCCAGACAGCTCTATCTACCCCCCAGACAGCTCTATCTACCCCCCAGACAGCTCTATCTACCCCCCAGACAGCTCTATCTATCTCCCAGCCCCCTAAACTGCTGGAGGAGTCTGTTTAAGCTTCACCCCCAGGCAGACACGCCCCAAGGGCCAGGGCAGAGAGAGGAAGACAGAGAGGGGAGGGAGGGAGGGAGGGAGGGGGGGGAGGGAGGGAAGGAGGAGGGAGGGAGGTGATGATTAAAGGAGGTCGGGGGTGTTTGGAATGGGAGAGAGCGGACGGGAATTTCAATTCAGGTCAATTGAAGGGCTATTTTAATAAGGAACGTTTTTTGGGGGGAACTTACAAAGCTGGAAAAATAACAATGTTACTGTCCCTCGTTGTTGCACTGTTAGACATTTTACTTCCCTTCTCTCTCTCTTTCCCTGAGTCACACACAAACACACACACACTCCTGAACACCTGTTTACACACATACACACATCCACACACATCTACATAATGACTCACACAACTACACACGCACCCCTATAGAAACAAACACCCACACACACCTACACATACAAACAACTAGACACACATGCACACACCTACACAAACACCTACACACACATGCACACACACCCACACACGCCTACGCACACACAAACACCTACACGCACATACACACAAACACACCTACACACACACACATAATACTCACACACACCCCTATAGAAACACACACAAACACCTCAACACACAAGTACGTCCACACACACCTGTGCTGCTGGGGTGTCCCTCAGGTCAGCTCATTATTCCAGAACCTGCAGACGAATGTTCCTGCTCTGCCCTCCCCCGACCACAACCCCAGGGACTGCAACTAATTTAAGGGAATTAAACCTGTGTGTACTGTGTCCCTGGATCAAATCCACACACCACACACACACACACACACAGATAGACACATACACACATCAACACTTCAATCACACACCTACAGTAACAGACTGTCATGGTAGATTTGGGGTTCCGTGTAGGAGTGTGGATGAGTGTGTGTGTGAGCCTGCGTGTGTGTGTGTGTGTGTGTGTGTGTGAGGAAGGCGGGGGCTCACAGTCCTGGCAGGGAGAGACAGCTGGATCAGATCACTGCTGTGGGACACTGTGGGATTCCTCATGGTTAATGTAGTTCACATGTGGAGGGGAGATGGGCCCCTCTTACACTGGACCCCTTGTTTTTGGTCATTCTACTGTGCGAGTGTGTGTGTGTGTGCGTCTGATTTACTGTACACATACGACTGCAAGTTGAGCTCACTCACATGAAACATTGGGTGTCTAGTGTGTGGTGTGTGTGTGTGTGTGGGTGAGTCATCTTTAAAACACTGGAAGGATGTGTGAGACAAACTCAGTTAGACCGTGACAGTACGCAGTGTGTGTGTGTGTGTGTGTACATGTGTGTGTGCGTGTGTGTGTATGTGTGTGTGTATGTGTGTGTGTGTTCAGCTCATCACAGACTACAGGACAGACTGTCACCTTCTGTTGGAAAACACAGCGACACCTGGATCTGTACTTTAGTCTCAGCTAGCCACTCTACCGCAGTACACACACCTCTCTCTCACACACACACACTTTCTACACTGTGACGTACACACACACACCCCTCAGCGCGCAATCTGTACACACATCACTTACACACACTCTTAACCTGGAATGGAGGGCTCTAAATAAACATTCTGACACATAAAAAAACAAGTGTTGGAAGCCTCTTCCAGCTGCCTGCCTCCTCTTGCGCTCGGCGTCATCGCTCGCTCTCATTATGTTAATGTCCTGTACGCCAGGTTCTCTGGAGTCGCGTGGAGGCGCCCGCATACAAAACAGCCTCCATTTGTTCCCTTTCACCAAGACACTCCAAGGTATATCATTAAGAGAGGAGAGAGAGTGAGAGAGAGAAAAGAGAGAGAGAGATAGACAGAGAGAGAGAGAGAAGAGAGAGAGCAAGAGAGAGAGAGAGATAGAGAGAGAGAGGAGAGAGAGACAGAGAGAGATAAAACAACAACTATACTATACCCCAGCTGCAAAAAAAAACACACACCACCCACTCTCATCAGTTATGTCCCTCACAACATCCTCTCCCTCCCTCCCTCTCTCTCTCTCTCTCTCTCTCTCTCTCTCTCTCTCTCTCTCTCTCTCTCTCTCTCTCTCTCTCTCTCTCTCTCACTCTCTCAGTCTCTCATCTACTTCCTTGTGATAGGAAGCCTTTTGGCACCATGAAACTCATTAAAAGTGGCAGCGGAGTAGGAGAAACAGTGTGAGCATGCAGGGAACTTTGGTGCCATGAGAGGAGGAGCTGCTCTCAGGCTCCTCCTCAGCCCCGTCACGCTCAGACTGGGGGGCCCCGGGGGGGCGGGGGGCCCCGGGGGGGAGGGGGGCCCCGGGGGGGCGGCGCGCAGGCCTGAACGACGCAGGCTCGATGGCGTGGGGCTACCGTGAGGAAGCCTCTGTGATTACGTGGTGTGTGTGTGTGCGGTTATTTAGAGGTGTGTGTTTACCATACGTGTGTGTGTGTGTGGGCATGACATGACACAGCTAACAGGCTCCACGAGGGCAGCAGGGCTACATGACACAGCTAACAGGCTCCACGAGGGCAGCAGGGCTACATGACACAGCTAACAGGCTACACGGGGGCAGCAGGGCTACATGACACAGCTAACAGGCTACACGAGGGCAACAGGGCTACATGACACAGCTAACAGGCTACACGGGGGCAGCAGGGCTACATGACACAGCTAACAGGCTACACGGGGGCAGCAGGGCTACATGACACAGCTAACAGGCTACACGGGGGCAGCAGGGCTACATGACACTGCTAACAGGCTACACGAGGGCAGCAGGGCTACATGACACAGCTAACAGGCTACACGAGGGCAGCAGGGCTACATGACACAGCTAACAGGCTCCACAAGGGCAGCAGGGCTACATGACACAGCTAACAGGCTACACGAGGGCAGCAGGGCTACATGACACAGCTAACAGGCTACACGGGGGCAGCAGGGCTACATGACACAGCTAACAGGCTACACGGGGGCAGCAGGGCTACATGACACAGCTAACAGGCTACACGGGGGCAGCAGGGCTACATGACACAGCTAACAGGCTACACGGGGGCAGCAGGGCTACATGACACAGCTAACAGGCTACACGAGGGCAGCAGGGCTACATGACACAGCTAACAGGCTACACGAGGGCAGCAGGGCTACATGACACAGCTAACAGGCTACACGGGGGCAGCAGGGCTACATGACACAGCTAACAGGCTCCACGAGGGCAGCAGGGCTACATGACACAGCTAACAGGCTACACGGGGGCAGCAGGGCTACATGACACAGCTAACAGGCTACACGAGGGCAGCAGGGCTACATGACACAGCTAACAGGCTACACGGGGGCAGCAGGGCTACATGACACAGCTAACAGGCTACACGAGGGCAGCAGGGCTACATGACACAGCTAACACTGAGCTCGACGTGTCTCTTAACCACGTGCTGGACAACTGGCTGCACATTTGACCACCACCTCAACCACTGACAAAGGCTGCGGTGGCTTAAAGACATGCCTGACACCTTAAACAACCCACACACGCCCATGCACACGTACTAACGCCTTCACAAACACACTAACCCACCACACTGACCCGCACAGTAGCACCTACCGTACTTTAAACAGAGGCTGGATGATACACACACACATACACACACACGCGGTGGAAGAATAAGCTAGACAAGTGATTGTGATTAACTTAAGCACATAGGAAATCCATGATTTCCCTGAACACACACACACACGGTCAGTAGCCTGTGGCTGGGCAGGAAAGCCTGACCGTCTCACTTAACTGGGGAAACATAAACGTCCTCCCACTGCTCTGGTAGGGGGTCTCTCCAGACCCCCTACCAGGCCCCCCTCTCCAGGCCCCCCTCCCATAACCCCCCAGCCTCCCTCCCATCACCCCCCAGGCCCCCTCCCATCACCCCCTAGCCCCCCCCCATCACCCCCTAGCCCCCCTCCCATCACCCCCCAGCCTCCCATCACCCCCCAGCCCCCCTCCCATCACCCCCTAGCCCCCCCCCATCACCCCCTAGCCCCCCTCCCATCACCCCCCAGCCTCCCATCACCCCCCAGCCACCCTCCCATCACCCCCCAGCCACCCTCCCATCACCCCCTGCACTTGGGGGATACGGGAGAGATTTACAGTTTCCTGCATTCTGCATCCTTGTCCTGTCCATCACCGACACACTGAAGAGGACTAGGAGACCATTTGAATACAACATGGCTGTCTGACCTTAGTCTGGCAGTTTGCTGGCCACATACAAACACACACCGATTTAGAAGGATACACGCAGTCAGGGCCAACCCATGCTAGCCAGGTGTTTGTGTGTGTGTGTATGTGTGTGGGTATATCTGTGTGTGTGTGTGTTTGTGTGTATGTGTGTGGGTATATCTGTGTGTTTGCGTGTGTGTTTGTGTGTGCGTGTGTCCTTCAGCTGTAGGTTTGGACTCGGGGTAAACACCGCACAGAGTGACCGAAGAAAAACAGCAGAGCAACTACTCACACACAATTCCAAATCTTTGAATAATGTAAGACCATCCAACATGGCCGTTACAATGGAGGGCATATCTGTAGTGAGGGCATCATAAACAGACGAGGAGTAAAATGCATCATTAAGTTCCATCTTCTATAGAGAAAACAGTGGCTGAGGAAGGCCGTACTTTAATGGAAAAATAACAGAATGGGATGTTATTCCAAATCACACGTTAAAACACAAAGGGAGTGAAGCGTTTCCAGACAGTTGTAATTTTTTGACATCGCAGCCGACAAATAAATTAGCCAAACCTGGCCATCACTTCCGCCGCTTAAGTTTAACAATGAGTCATTTTAATGAAATAACTCACCACGCTAATAGGAGTGAATGAATGACACGCCAATTCAATGGGACTCAACAGCTACCGCTGAACACAGTCGGCTAATTTACGGCCACATTAGTTGTTTCACGCATTAATTGGGATGAGGAGGATGAGAGGGGGAGGGGGGGGGGGCTCTGTGTGACACAAACCACTGGCCCTGCTATTGGACCGCTGGGAACAGTACCAGGTCCAGTGAAAGGACAGTTCATTAATTAGGAGGAAGTCATTCCCTCCCCATCCCCTGGATTCCTCTTCCAACGTCAGTTTCAAAGGGAACGAGCTGCGTTTCATCGCGGCCCTTGTTCCCTGTGTGTGATCGTAATTCAGGAGGAAACAACAGATAAAACAAACCTCGGGTATCAGGAGGTCTAGCAGTCATGTTCCTAATGAGGCACAGAGTCTGTAGCCTGAAGCTTCTATTAAGTACCATGACCAAGCCATGATAACCTAGCCATGATAACCTAGCCAGGACTTAGTCATGACAACTTACACATGGCAACCAAGCCATGATAACCTAGCCAGGACTTAGTCATGACAACTTACACATGACAACCAAGCCATGATAACCTAGCCAGGAATTAGTCATGACAACTTAGACATGACAACCTAGCCATGACAACCTAACCATGATAACCTATCCAGAGCCTAGCCAGAACCTAGCCATGACACCCTAGCCATGATAACCTAGCCAAGGCCCAAGCCATGATAACGTAGCCAAGGCCCAAGCCATGATGACCTAGCAATGCCCAAGCAGTTATAATTACATATGTGGTTCAGTGGGTCCTCTGATATTATCTGCCGGCCGTTCTTTTCATAGGTGGCCACACAGATTAGAACTCCATGGTAAAGTAACTGTATCAACAGTGGGCCTTTATCACTAGCTGAAAGATCATAACTGCAGTAGACTCAAGAGTCAGACATAAGGCAGCAGCATGTCCATGAAAGTGGACAGGATGTCTATTTTGAGCTGCGATATTTCAGTTTTTAATTCCTAACCTCAGGTCCAGCTGTCACCAGATAGACACAACCCTCATCTGGAGAAGCTTGCTGTCCGCTGTCTGGACTGTGTCAGAGGACACAGCTGGACATGTCAGGCCAGGCGGAGCTGCCAGGGTCAACAGTTTAAACCGTAAAAACAAGAACAAAGTGGTCCGCGCGGTCAGGAACTGACAGGCTACGTGAGGTTCTCTTTTCTGCCCCTCGTCTACTCCCTCTCGCAGGGGTTGTGAGCGAACGCTCGGCGAACGCTCGGCAGATGGATACGGGACACCTCGCACCTGAGCTCAGCCAGGCTGAGAGGAGCCTCATCAGGCTCATGGACGCTTCATGCAGGAATGTCAAAATGCCAGAGATTTGTTTTTCTCTAGTTCTCTAGAAAAACGCTACCCTTCAGTGTGATTGTGTGTGTGTGTGTGTGTGTGTGTGCCCGATGCTTGAGTAAGCAGATGCTGAGTCCACAGAACTACACAGGGAGTACGCTTCTGGGGGTGAGGTAGAGAGTACAGTTTTGTATTTTGACATATCCTGTATACTTTTGGAGGGCATCAAACTTTGCCCTGATAGCGTCAAGCCCAAAAAAATAAACCAAAGTTTAAAGTATTTTCAGGCAGAAGATTGTAGTTGGCTGTGATTCTTATTTATAGAAAGAACTGACAACTCACTGAGCTTAACGCTAATCTAGGAGACAAGTTTACAAAGTACCTTTGATATCTTGATACGAGCCATTCTTGGTCGCCCCTCAAAAAAGATGAGGTAGATATTTTGCCTCTTTTGTGTGAAATCTACGACATAAAAAGATTTAATTAAGATAGGCTTCTAGTCATAATTAATTTTGCCTCTCTGAGTGAGGCGTATGTCAGGAACACAGGAAAACGTTTCGGTTGAATAAATTACAGCCATCCTGAGTGTCATTTTTTTCTTCACAGAAAGAGAGGGGGGCGGGGTTGGCTCTAACTGTATGTAATCTTTCAAAGCCGAGAGAAAGTTTGGTGCATCTTTGAGTGGAGGAAATGTTCAGAGGAAGTGTTAAGAGAGAGTAAGTGAGCCCACAGGCTCTTTCGTTGCTCGAACCCCCCTCAGTCCTAGATCAAATCACTTTTCAATTCAACCGTCTATTTATGGCTGCTGGTGCATAGCAGCCCCCAGGGGGACGTTCCCTGTGACAAACGCCAAATTGAAGGATTCACAGCCGGCGTGTTCATTACCGCTAGCAGAGGTGTGTGTGAGACAGCAACCAATGCGAAAGATGACCCACCATTACAGCTCTGGTATCACACTTGGCGTCTTTTGTGTCGTTGGCCTATTTCGTACCGGTCGTACCAGAGAGTGATAGGTTGTACTAGGCAGCGATTCAACATCTCAGGTGGCATCCATATGGATGACTGAAATAACTGTTTTCCACTCCTGGTAAAAGTTCAGTTTGTCGTTCATTAGTCTAAAGTACTTATTTGTACACTTGCCTAAGTACACTGAAAATAGGGAGAGCAGAGTCACATTCGTCAAACATAGCTTGTGTTGACCTCTCTCCTCTTGTCGGCTTCAACCCGTTGCCATGCTCTAAGCCACTAGAATCTGAGTCCCTGTCTTTGGGTGACTAGCACAGTCATAACAAGCGTCTTCATTATCTGAGGATGGCAGGCCACGATGTGGAATGAGCAGAGCGGCTGCTTTGAGCCTTTGAGAGGGAGACTAATTAAAGACTGCTTTGTGACTTTGTCACTTCTCAGGCTGGTGATTAGGATTCGTTTATTGGGTGGGATTTGGCGGCTAATTGTTAGTAGCCCGCCCTATAAATACAATGCAAATGCGTGCTCATGTGTAGTAATGACACAGGAACTTCAGGGTTTGTTCAAAGTTTTTCTACAAATAGTCCTTTAATCTCCAGGGAGGAGGGGGGGGGGAGAAGGAGTGGGGGAGGACAGGTTCAGAGACAGCCGTGGTAAAAAAAGAAAATCAACAAAAAAGCCAGTTTTCTAAAATATCGTCTATAATTTGTACTGTAATTAATATAAGTGTAGCCAAGCGTCCTTGCGGCAGAGGACGACTTTAGTGGATTGCCCCTGTTTCTCAGAACACTTCTTGACTAATAGCACTGCCGGAGACAGCCCCCCACAGGATCGTCTCCTCCCCTCTCCCACCTCCCCCCGGCCACCCTCATAAGAGAGGGGCTAGCCATATTTGGGCCATCTCTAATTGGCCCACTAATCTCGCTGGTGCTAAATGACCCAGAGAAACTGCGTTCCCGCCCGAAGGCAGACTGGGATTGAAGATTGGAGACCACTGCCTCGCTCTCTCGGTTTGCTCGCCACATAAAAACCTTCCAAACACGCTGAGGGGGGGAAGCCTATAGAACTATTGGAAATGTAATTAAGGTCGGGCACAGGCTTTGAACGGTTGACGAGTGCAGAAACAAACTGTGCCCGTCATACAGTCTGGACGTTCATACACGTGAAATGAGGGTAGCGGTCGATATGAAACAGTTCAGCGAGAACGCGGAGCGTCTTCCCTGACTGCCCGCTCTCGCAAACCCTCACGTAGAGTGCCTGGCTCTATGATTGCATTTGTTTTTAAAAACAACCTAATTGAGACCTTGTTTCCTTTGAGAGCGAGAATCTTTTATCAAAGCAATCTAGTCTGTCATTAACCGGGAATAGATATCTGCTGCAGGACTGCGTGGGTCGTGATTGAGCCTCTGGTGCCTCACTTGAGGTGGCAACCACGAGCGTGAATCTCAAACATCCTGTCTTCCCACCTCAGGTGTTGAGGTGGAGAGACGCTCCAATCAGCTCAATTACGCCGCTCCGCAACCCGTGGGCACCATCCCAGTCTGACGACAGCCACTGCCGTAACTCACATCCATCATAAAGCCTTTGTAAACGTGCACATGTTTTAACAGCTACGTCTTTCCGCGCAAACAAACGATTTATTTAAATAAATTAAAATGAGCGAGGTGAGCGACTGAGCAATTACGGAGAAGGATTCAGCGAGATGCCAGGAGCTCTTTTTGGTCACAGCATCGCCAGTCAAGCTCTGATCATTATCCCTGCGTTGTTTTCCTGACTCCCAACCTTTAGCTTTGTGGCCCCCCACATTTGGAAGGCGTAGCTCCGCCCGCGGCATTAGCAGGAGTCCCCTCACCTGCTTGTCAGCAGAGGAGAAGAGAGCCGGTGTAAACGCAGCTCTTCCTGTTGCTCTGATAAATATTCATGCCGCAGCCAGAAAACAGCTGTTTCCATCCAATTAGAGAGAGCGGAGATCCGCCTTTCGCCAATAAACCATTGCTGTTTAATTAATGACTACCGGAGCTCGTCTGGAAACAACAGAAACAGGACGCTGTGGAGATTCATATCTGAGAAAGAGTGATGATATCTCAGCAATAAGACACCTGGAGATGACGAGGAGCTAGCCTACATCTGGAGATCAGTTGGAGGATGGTAGTTTCTGCTATTGGACAGGTAGGGACAGTGGCGAAAATCTGCTATCAATTTTGGGGGGGACAATTATATGACATTTTCTCAAGAGCAATTCCTGAGGGGGACACCAAAATCACTGCTGTAACACATAGCCTACATTGTATTATGTTAAATGTATATTATTAACATTATTGAAATTTCCTTATGTTTACAGTGATTTATTGGGGGGACAAATCATATTTTTCCCAGGATGGGGGATTTCCGCCTATGGCGGAGGGATAAGACAACTTCTGCTATTGGACAAGTAGGGATAAGACAACTTCTGCTATTGGACAGCTAGTGAGAGGACTAGCAGCAGTAGCAGTAGCTGTACGTACCTGAACTGAGTTAAACTGAACTGAAGCAGACAAATCAAGCCATCAAAGACCCAACACATCAAAGTGCTGATCTGACCACGGGTCACCTATAATAAGTTGCTGAAAAGCCGGGCCAAGCAGTAAGGCAACCAGGAAGTGTGCCCACTTCAAAGACAGCACCTCTCATGTCATTCTTGGTGGGAGCCAAAACGCTTCGGTCAGAAGGAGAACTGAAGAACCCTCGCGGGACTTACCGTCAGGAGGCTGGGCCGGCGTGAAGTGAACGGGCTTGTCTGGAAGAGATTTAAAAAAAGAGAGGGAGAAAAAAAGAAAATGGGTTTTAGTTTAGAGGATGATTCAGGTAGTTCCCAGGGGTGAGGCCCCGGTAATTGAGTTTCTCCAAAAAACGAAGAGAGATAGCACTCTCTCTTTCTCTCACTCTCTCTCTCGGCTTATCTAGAAGGTTCTAATACAGTGCCAGAACCTCAGAGAGATACAGAGAAGCTAATCAACCCTAACACGTTTCATCACAGGGGTATCGTCAAAAAAAAGGAATTGGCATCTAATTGTCTTTTCCCGAATCACACACCTTTGAAATCGTGGGTAATTTGTGAATAAGAAGGTCTAGATATGTACTACAGCTGTCATTCGTTTTCATATTATCATTCAGTAAAGTGTTGAAGGATTCTTTCCTGGCAAATTGTAAAGAATCCACTTATTTCTCTCGTCTCGTAAATATGACATCATCGAGCTATCGAGCGCTCATTGGTTAGGCGAGGCGTTACATAAAGTGCCTGGCAATCTGTGGGCAGGAAGCAGAGTGTAGGGAGGCATGCCACTCCATGCCTCCAGAGTGAGGCCCATTCTGTGACGTGCTGAGGCCTGTCGCCTGAGGCCGCAGAAAATAATGAGCTTCAATTAGCCGACGTGTGAGTGGAACACCAAACACCAACAGTGGGGGGGGGGGGGAGGGAGGGATGGGGGTGGGGGGGGAGGGAGGGATGGGGGTGGGGGGGGGAGGGAGGGAGGGATGGGGGTGGGGGGGGGGGTTCGCAGGCTACCACTATCTGCACTTGAACTCTGCTCTCTTCAAAACAGAGCAGAACCCCTGTTGTCAGAACAGCAAGATTGGCAAACACAGCTAATACACACATACATGTATACCATACCACACGCTCACACACACTCACACATACCGTATAGTACACACTCACACACGGACACACTCACACATACCGTATAGTACACGCTCACACACACGTACACTTTTTTGAAAGTGCGTGCGCGGATAATGAAGAAGATAAAACACATTGCATCAATTACCCTGCTAACTCCTCTCCTGCTGGTGTTCACACCAGAGCGCCCGAACCTGAGGAGGATCTCAGGATTCCTGCTCGCCTCCCAGAGAAGGGTGCTACAGCGCAGTTTAAATTTAGGCTCACTTAAAATTGCTTGTCAACAGCAGGGCTTGTGGGAACAAGAATGAGAGGATGGGGAAGGGAGGGAGGGAGCGAGGGAGGGAAGAGGGGAAGGTGAGGAGAGGCGCGCCAGCGTTTGAGTTGAGGTGAATAATGAAGTGTCTACTGAGCCGGGTTCGGAGTCAATCATGACAGTAACAGATTTCCATCCCCGGGATTTGAAAATCAACATGCATAACAAAAGCAAGGCATGGATATAGCACACTTTCTCTCTGTCTCTCTGTCTGTCTGTCTGTCTCTCTCTCTCTCTCTCTCTCTCTCTCTGTCTTTCTAACTGTCTCTCTCTTTTTCTCTCACAGTCTCTGACTAGAGAGAGGATGCACACACAAACACAGAATGTACACACACAAATACACACATACAGATGTATGGCTAATGCATACAACTACACAGTCTTTTCCCTCTGCCTCACACACACAGTCAAACACACACACACTCATGTCACTTATGGTGTTTTTGGAACACGCGACAGCAAGTGCAGAGAAGGAACAGACAGGTTTGACAAAATGATTTCATCCCTTTTTCGTAATGAAAGGGCAAGCAAGATAAAGTCTCTACCATATTCATATCTCCCTTCCATCTCCCCATCAGTGTGTGTGTGTGTGTGTGTGAATGTCACATACTGGTAATTATTCATGGTATATCTACAAAGGATCAATATGTGTCTAGAACTGACTAATAAAACTGTGTGTGTGAGTGTGCGTGTGTGTGTGTGCGTGCGTGTGTGTGCGTGTGTGTGAGAAAGAGAGAGAAATAGAGACACACACTTTCCCACAGGCTTGTAGGTAACTGGTCTACAAGGAAGTGTGGCCACACTTCACCACAGCCAATGAGAATAGAGACAGCTGACCTGAGGTCTGTGTCCCTTCTCATCTAGTCTGCTTTCCATCCCCACACAGAAACCTCTCCATGTTAATGGTGCACTTCTCAGTTAATCATTGTTTCTCTCTCTCTCTGTCTCTATCTCTCCCTCTGTCTCTCCCTCTGTCTCTCCCTCTGTCTCTCTCTCTCTGTCTCTCCCTCTGTCTCTCCCTCTGTCTCCCTCCCTCTGTCTCTCTCTCTCTCTCTCTCTCTGTCTCTCCCTCTGTCTCTCCCTCTCCCTCTCTCTCTCTCTCTCTCCCTCTGTCTCTCCCTCTGTCTCTCTCTCTCTCTCTCTCTCTCTCTCTCTCTCTCTCTCTCTCTCTCTCTCTCTCTCTCTCTCTGTCTCTCCCTGTGTCTCTCCCTCTGTCTCTCTCTCGCTCTCTGTCTTTCCCTCTGTGTCTGTGTATCCTCCTCCTTGCCTTCCTGCAGTTTGAGAGGTGTAGATGGAACACTCTAACTGAGTTTGTATTTAAATCTAATGGAATCTGTCTGGATTAAATTGATTCTGAAACACGGCAGGATTATTAATGAACTTCACTCCAGAACGCCCCCGTTGATGAGACGGAGGGAGGAGAAGAAAGAAGGAGGTGGGGGGGGAGAGAGAGAGAGAGAGAGAGAGAGAGAGAGAGAGAGAGAGAGAGAGAGAGAGAGAGAGAGAGAGAGAGAGAGAGAGGGGGAGGCAGACACCATTTTTAAGATTCCAAAGAGGTGCCTTTTGGTTCTTTTAATCAAGATCTAATGCGGCTGCATCCTCAGCCTCCAGGGACGGGCCTCGGACGTGATTGAAAAGCCTCCGTCTGATAACGGCTGACGGGGGGAGGGGGGCTGACGGGGGGGGAGGAGCCGAACCAGACAGGAGGACGCGGCGGCCAAGTCACACAGAGGGAGACCCCACCATCCCTGTGTGAACTCACAGCCTCGCTGAGACCCCACCATCCCTGTGTGAACTCACAGCCTCGCTGAGACCCCACCATCCCTGTGTGAACTCACAGCCTCGCTGAGACCCCACCATCCCTGTGTGAACTCACACGCTGGCGTTTTCAGACGGAGTTGACCGTTGGTACACGGCTGATTCTTTTTAGCCGTGTTTCACACAGCCCTCGTGGGGTGATTGCACAAGATGAACAATAGCCTTGTGCAACCAGAGGTAGCAAAGTAAGTCATTGTGTTTTGAGTTGTATTTCGCTTTTAGTCTCAAACGGCATGGTAATCTGGTACTAAATAATAACCTTCATTAGACAACCACTGCACTAAAGACTGTAGAGCCGGTGTAGGAAATGTTTTGTGCTAGAAATCTTTGAACACTCACACAGGTGTCGGTGAATGGGAAGCTGTCTGAGGTAAAACAGAACATGTCAAGCCTCATTATAGTTCTCAGCACTCCAACTATATTTCACAGATTCAACTGTAACTATGCCAATCTTGCCCTCCAAAAATGAATAAAAAAGTATATCCGGTTCACAGCAACTTTTGAAAGGAGATCATTCTTTGGCGCGTCTAACCCCAATAGCAGCTGTGAAATGCCACGCCAACTGTGTCTCACTTTTCAAAGGTTGTCGGAGGCCCTACATGGTGACGGGCTCCGGTGAGACCTAAGGACGGAGCGGCGAGCATATGGAGCCCATCAGGTCCTTTTCAATTTAGGCCGATAACTGCTCCGAGTGGGGACACTCTCCAAGCTGGTGCAGACCCCGTCCAACGGCATTTAATCGGGCAGTTTTTTTCCGTTTTTTTTTCTCAGTTCAAAGTAAATGCCAAGGCTTTGGGGGGGGGAGGTAGCAGTCTGGCAGGGCCCTGAGAGGAGGGCTGAACTGATCTGCTGAGATGTGTCCTCTCCTCAACCACGCTGGCCTTTAGGATCACACAGGCCTGGCTCGAGGGGGACAGCAGCTGGGACACTTCTTCAACGAGTCACTGAGGTCATTTAACCAGCCGTTTTAGACACACAGGTATCCTCAATTTTCTCGTAAATTCAACGAGGTTTTTCACAGGAAACGACGAAAAGTACAGAGCACAAAGCCACGCGTGGTCGTACACGCTGTGACCACTACAGCAAACAGGCGGACGCTAACACACACACACCTACGATCTGCCTACCCACAAACACACACACACCTACAATCTGCCTACCCACACACACACACCTACAATCTGCCTACCCACACACACACACCTACAATCTGCCTACCCACACACACACACCTACAATCTGCCTACACACACACACACACCTACAATCTGCCTACCCACAAACACACACACACCTACAATCTGCCTACCCACACACACACACCTACAATATGCCTACCCACAAACACACACTTACACACGCAAAACACCCACCCACAAACACTCCCTGCCACAAAGAAACCAAGTTGCCATCTAAGCCTCGGAAGGGTCTAGGTGAGTGTCTGCATGTGTGTGTGTGTGTGTGTGTGTGTGTGTGTGTGTGTGTGTGTGCGCGCGCGTGTGTGCGCGCGCGTGCGTGTGTGAGAGCATCAGCTCAGGACGTACAGTTGTTGAGGAAGAGCAGCACAGCGAAGCCCAGGGTGGAGGTGGCCAGCAGGATCAGACAGATGTTACAGGGGATCATGAAGTAGCGCACCACCAGAGACACCTTGTGCTGGTACATCCTGTCTCTCTCTGGTGGCGGGGTGGGGTAGTGGCAGCCCGCCATGCTCCACTCCAATGCTCGGCCCCCCCTCCACGGTGACAGACAGATGTCGGGAGGGTCACCCCAACAAATAGGGCCCGAAAAAGAAATGACAAGTGGGGAAGGCACCAGGAGGACGAGATGGGACTTGGTAATGGCAGGCTGCTTCAACTCGGACTCCCACTGTGTTCCACTACAGGGACCTCGTCACAATTCCTTTCAGAAGCTCGCCTTGAGAAGCTTTCAGCCGTTTCCAGGCAACGCATTTTGGTAGCTAATAACATCCATTTGGGTGGAGAACAAGAGGGTCTGGGGTAGTCTCTACCTCCATTCTGCTCCACTCTCGGACCGATAAAAGTAATGGACTTGGGTGTGTATTTGAGTGATCGTGCCAGAAGTATACTTACAGCATAAAAGTGTGTTTGTGCGAGTGAGTCAGTGATTATGGGTCTGAAAATGTGTGTAGGTGAGTTGTTGATGTCGCGTTTACAAGCGTAAATGTGTGTGTCGATCGCAGCTTTTTTTTAGTACGCCAAGGTTATTCAAGAAAAAAGGTTTTCCGAAGTTGACAGTAATTCCACAGACGGTACAGATCCTCTTTCTGCGTTGCTGCGGGTCCACAGGGGGTCCCTCCTTCTCCTCGCTAGCGCTTCACAGCACAGGTCAGGCTCCAGCGCACACAAAACAGCGTTTGTCAGGAAGACTTCCCTGCGACTTGACGTCCGAGCATCCTCCTGAGCTTTCCTGTGAGGGTGGAAAGCAGCGTGCCGCGGGGCTAGCTCCAGCTCGGCAGCTCTGTGTACGCATTCATCAGCCTCTTTGCCTTTTTAACATAACGCTCCGAGGAAGAAGAAAAAGGAGAGAGAGACTAAAACAAACAACAACTGAGTCTTTGTATCCACTTGGCTGCTCCGGCGTATTGTCCAGAGCCCCAGTCAGTGTGTAGGCACACAACAGAGGAAGTGCCCTTGGCCCGGCCACGGATCTGCCCCCTTCACCGAACGTACTTGTAGCGGCGTTAGCGTAATTAGCAGGGTGGCTAGTAAGCAGCTGGCTGCCTCTCGCTAAACCATATGCTCTGAGGAGCGTGAAGGGTCTTCTTTTTCTTCCCTCTCCTCCAGCCCGTGTCCCCTCCTCAGCATGGGGCTCCCTTCCCCCTCTTCCCTTTGCTTGCCGGGGCAGCGGACACCCCCAGAGTCCCAGGGAAACCAGGTCAGAAGGAGTGGAGAGGGGCGGAAAGTTGAGAGGAAAAAAACAAAACAAAAAAATAGAACACCCCTTCTTCAATCCCTCAAGCACACGCCAGCTTCTCCTCGACCTCGTTCCCCCGACAGAGCGCCGGCCGGTGAGTGACACTCCACAGATGACGAACACGCTTGGGGGAGGAAAACTAAACCTGCTCAAAAGGAAGTAAAAGAAGGAGGCGAAAAGAGAGACCGTGCCAGAGGATTATGAACGGCCTGGGATTGTTCTCCTTTCTTTCCTCTCGTCCCCCCCTGATGGGGAAATGGATCCAAGAAGGCAAGTGGGCTCTTGTCAGCACACTGCGTTCCAGAGCAGTGCTTTTTATTCTTCTTAAAAAAAAAATTGCTAACAGTTTAATCAGCTTCTCAGTGCCTTCCTTTCAGAGACTTGTTTTCATCTTCTCACTGTCTCTCTGTCTCTCTCTCTCTCTGGCTCCTTCTCTCCTTTTCTCTCCAGCCTCCTTCTGTCTGTTCTGGATTCAGAGATACTCCCAGAGTCCTGGGCTCCACACCAGTCACTCAAGTTCTCCTTCGACAGAACGACATCCACCGGTAGCCAAAACAACAACTTGTGCTCGGTATTCCTCGCGCTGGCAAACACTGTCCCCCGGCAGCAGGTATCCTGTGTCAACGCACTCCAGCGCTCCGCTCGCGAGCAAGCGAGGGAAAGAGAGAGTAGCCAACCAGAGAGCTGCAGATGAAGCCAGAGCCAGGAGAGCGATAGAGTGAGAGAGAGGGGAGGGGAAGGTATAGAGAGAACGTCTGGAGTCTCCTGACACTTGGGGGTGCAACCTCTCTCGCTACGGGAGGAAAACAATAGCGTGCGAGCGAGTCGCCGTCTCCAGAAACACCATCACTCTCCCGAGCACTTCTCCTGCCTCAACCTCAGCCCGAGGAGAAGAAGAGCAGAGAGAGAGAGAGAGTGAGAGAGAGAGAGGAGAGAGAGAGAGAGAGTGAGAGAGAGAGAGAGAGAGAGAGAGAGAGGGGGAGGGGGGGGCTGTCTCTAACAAAGGCGGATGGGAGGGAGAGGCAGAGGGAGGAGGAGGAGAAGGGGGGAGGGAAGGGGAATGGGTGAAATAAATGAGCGAGAATAAAAGCTTTTGGGAACACTTGGGTCCTGTTGAGGGGGGGGGGGGGTTGGGGAGTGGCCGAGGGAGTAGCAACAGTGCAGAAAAACAAAGGAGGGATTGGTCCTGTGGACCACCTCCCAGTCGTTTAAACGGAATCAGAAATAGTGGTCTCCACAAAGCAGAGCGTAATAATCACCACTGAGCTTTCTGATGAGAAACCCTGAATAAGTCACGAGAGAAGAAGAAAAAAACAATAGATTTAGGTCAGTCATGTTGTCAGCTGCAACTAAAACAAACAACCAAAACCCCTTGACACCAAGCTCCTACCATGTACTGGTGGTCTCATGGTACTCTGCCTGGATAGAAACTCACTGTGTTCAACATGAATTAGCCTTTTATTCAATTAATGAGTGAAACTTTTTTTTCTCTCGCTCGCTTATTTTCACAACAAACTGCCACAAGCTTTTTTTCTTCTGTGTGTTTCCTGTGACAAACATGGGAGCAATGACTGAGATGAATATTCAACAGGACTGGCACCCGATCTGAGAGGAACAGCACACCTAATCCACAGCATGTAATTGTATCCGCCTTTAAAAGCAATTTATTATTTCAGTTTCTGATATGCATAATGGGGTCAACATGGTGGGTTTGTCATGGCTTGTTTTAGAAGTCCCAAACATCAATATCTACTTCCACCAACACAATGACAGCTATGATCACAGAGCCGCAGATGCAGGGAGGTTCGTATCATCAATTATTTATATTCTTTCACTCTCTCCATCTCGCACACGCAGGCACACGGGTGTGCGTGCACACACGCATGTTGATCCGATATCTCCACACAAGAATAAGGCCACACTCAGTGGCTCTCGAGGATATACGCCTAGGCGTAGATAGAGGCACTGATCCGTGTGTGTGTGTGTGTCGGTGTGTGCGTTTGTGTGTGTGTGTGTTTATGACCGTTAGTGCAAGCATCTGTGTGTGAGTGTGTGTGTGTGCGTGTTGACACAGACAGGGGTGATCTGCTCCAGACCGGTTGGTATCCCAGCTCGTTTATCTCTGTGGACACAATGTTGTCCCAGCTCCGTGTGGCCTTCAGGGAGCAGTACACGGGGTCAGCCATGCCTCTGTCCCCCTGCCGGGGGTCACGGGGTCAGCCGTGCCCCTGTCCGCCTGCAGGGGGTCACGGGGTCAACCCCCCCAGTCCGATGCAGCCACACACCATCCCCATACCCCATCCAGGTAAACAACTTCAGCTTTGCTCTACTGTGGTATGCAAAGGTCTGCTTAACACTCTCCCAAAGCACATTAGGCTTAGTGATAGACAGAGAGACAGGGGAAAAAACCTGTTCTATTTTCTATCTTAATTTTCTTCTCTTTTTTTTTTACAGCTCTTCTGGCGCCTGTGTGCCTGCCTCCCCCATTCTCTCTCCTCTGCTCTATTTATCCCTCTCTTTCTCTTTCGCTCCATTTGTCTCCCCCTCTCTTTTCCCAACGTCAGGGATCTTGCCGAGTCTGGTCAGTAGAGGGCATCAAAGAGCCGTCAACCCCCCCTCCTCCTCCTCCGCCTCCTCCTCCACCACCACTTGGGTCCAAATAGAATCCTCAGTCAACATCAAAGGCTCCTCTGATCCATTTTTAATGCCACTGATATCGCGAAAGGTTAACATCTCTCTCAGAGAGCTTTGAAATGGCAATTTCCATTAAGGAGCCAGAGAAACAACTCTCTGTCTACAGAGAGAGGATGCTGAGGAGAGCACGCAGCCTCCGTGTGTGCGTGTGGATCGCAGCTTGCTTGCGTGTGTGTGTGTGTCACAGGTGACTCCTGACGAGATGACAGCAGGTATCATGGCGTGGGAGACCCGTCCAAGCACAAATCCTGGTTTTCCAGGTGAGTGGCGAAGATCTATATTGCTGAAAGACAGCCCGGCTGTACGCCTCGCTGCCTGATGCCAGAAACATGGCCCGGGAGTGTTAAGTAAGAGCTAAATCGGGAACAACACCTCCCTTCTTTTCACGCACTCTTTTCTCGAACGTTCTCCTTCCCCAGGCGTTCCGTAGACAGAACCTCCGACAGGAGAACGTGAGGAGACCTCCAGATTTGTGCGTGGTTCTGTCGGAAGCAACACATTGACTGAATAAGCATTCAGAAATGCAGTGCCCTCCCCAGGCTCACACTGAGCCACGGGACAAACCCCTCCACGTGATTTAAAGTTCATCGTAGGCCCAGAAGTGTGGAGCTTAACTGAGGACTACATGGACAACCAGCGACCACATGGAGATATCCTGTCCAGGACCTGAAGACATTCTCTATTAGAGATCATGTGACTATTCTGTCACCTGCAGTTGCCATCCCACCTAGAGAGCAGAACCAATGCCTCATATGGAAGACATTTATACAGGATTCACCGGTTGACTAGAGCTATGTTAAAACCAGCTGAAGCACATCCCCAGAGGGGCTGGCGACAGGGCTGCTGCCCCGGCTGCATCAGCCCTACTGAGTCAAACAGACAATGTGAATCCAGCCATGCTGCTAGAGCCATGGAGAATCACCCGGACATGTCAGCCAGGCAAGCAGTCAACCAGCCAGCAGGCAAGCAGTCAACCAGCCAGCCAACCAACCAGCTCTACAGCCTGTCAGCCAGCAGCCAGCCATCCAGCTAGTCAGCCAGCAAGTCAGCCAGCTAGCCAGCCATTCAGCTAGTCAGCCAGCCGGATTTACAGACAGGTGGGCTTGCAGCCTCGCTATGGTATTAGCTCCAATCAACATAAATCAGAGTGTTCCCTTGTCCAGCAGATTCCCAGACTTCCCAGTCATCAGGCTGCCAAACGTTATCAAATCCTGGGAGAGGGAGGAGGTGGAGGGGAGGTGGGGGAGTGGAGGGGAGGAAGGGAGGAGGTGGAGGGGAGGATGGGAGGAGGAGGGGAGGGGAGGTGGGGGAGTGAGGGGAGGAAGGAGGAGGAGGGGAGGTGGGGGGGGAGTGGAGGGGAGGGGAGGAGGGGAGGTGGGGGGGGAGGGGTGGAGGGGGAGGAAGGGAGGAGGAGGTGGAGGGGAGGTGGGGGAGTGGAGGGGAGAAGGGAGGAGGAGGTGGAGGGGAGTGGGGGGGGAGTGGAGGGGAGGAAGGGAGGAGGAGGGGAGGGGAGGTAGGGGAGTGGAGGGGAGGGGAGGGAGGAGGTGGAGGGGAGGTGGGGGGGGGGAGTGGAGGGGAGGAAGGGAGGAGGGGAGGGGAGGGGAGGAGGAGGTGGAGGGGAGGTGGGGGGGGGAGTGGAGGGGAGGAAGGGAGGAGGAGGGAGGGGAAGGCAAAGGCCTCTGCAGATGTGCATGGCTAACGTCATTATCTCCAAAGGTTTATTTTGGGGGGGAGTCAGAGAAGAGAGAGAGAAAGGGATTCAGGGAGACACACAAAGAGAGAGCGAGGAGAGCATGAGATTGGGGGAGCGTGTGAACGAGAGAGAGAGAACAAGCCCGGCCCCGTGGTGGAGGAGCGGGTGATGTCATCATGCCTGAGGCTGGCTGGTGTGATGTGTTCACAGGAACGCTGTGAGAGCAGGGAGGTTTCCACGGAGATGCTCGTCAGTGACACACGGGCCGGTGCGTGACTCTCACCCTCGGCGAGCAGGAAGAGCATATGACACCCGGGGACGTCGTCGCAAAGACTCCTTCAAGGCTGACCAAAATGGAATTCATCCGAGTTTAACAGTTTCTGTTACCTCATTTTGAATGATTCAGAACATCTAAGTCAACTCTCTAGTTTACACAACACACTGTTAATGTCC
>NW_026911329.1:2500-28033 GCF_963692335.1 Osmerus eperlanus | reverse complement strand
TGTCTGTCTGTCTGCCTGTCTCTCTCTACCTGTCTCTGTCTGCCTGTCTCTCTCTGCCTGTCTCTGTCTGCCTGTCTCTCTCTACCTGTCTCTGTCTGTCTGCCTGTCTCTGTCTACCTGTCTCTGTCTGCCTGTCTCTCTCTGCCTGTCTCTGTCTGTCTGCCTGTCTCTCTCTACCTGTCTCTGTCTGTCTGCCTGTCTCTGTCTACCTGTCTCTGTCTGCCTGTCTCTCTATCTGCCTGTCTCTGTCTACCTGTCTCTGTCTGCCTGTGTCTGTCTGCCTGTCTCTCTCTACCTGTCTCTGTCTGCCTGTCTCTGTCTACCTGTCTCTGTCTGCCTGTCTCTGTCTGTCTGCCTGTCTCTGTCTGCCTGTCTCTCCATCTGCCTGTCTCTGTCTACCTGTCTCTGTCTGCCTGTGTCTGTCTGTCTGCCTGTCTCTCTACCTGTCTCTCTCTGCCTGTCTCTGTCTGTCTGCCTGTCTCTCTCTGCCTGTCTCTGTCTGTCTGCCTGTCTCTGTCTGCCTGTCTCTCTATCTGCCTGTCTCTGTCTACCTGTCTCTGTCTGCCTGTGTCTGTCTGTCTGCCTGTCTCTCTACCTGTCTCTCTCTGCCTGTCTCTGTCTGTCTGCCTGTCTCTCTCTGCCTGTCTCTGTCTGTTTGCCTGTCTCTCTCTACCTGTCTCTGTCTGCCTGTCTCTCTCTACCTGTCTCTGTCTGTCTGCCTGTCTCTGTCTGTCTGCCTGTCTCTGTCTGCCTGTCTCTCTCTGCCTGTCTCTGTCTGTCTGCCTGTCTCTGTCTGTCTACCTGTCTCTGTCTGCCTGTCTCTCTATCTGCCTGTCTCTGTCTACCTGTCTCTGTCTGCCTGTGTCTGTCTGTCTGTCTGCCTGTCTTGTCTCTCTGTACCTGTCTCTGTCTGCCTGTCTCTCTCTACCTGTCTCTGTCTGCCTGTCTCTCTCTACCTGTCTCTGTCTACCTGCCTGTCTCTGCCTGTCTCTCTGTCTGCCTGTCTCTCTCTGCCTGTCTCTGTCTGTTTGCCTGTCTCTCTCTACCTGTCTCTGTCTGCCTGTCTCTCTCTACCTGTCTCTGTCTGTCTGCCTGTCTCTGTCTGTCTGCCTGTCTCTGTCTGCCTGTCTCTCTCTGCCTGTCTCTGTCTGTCTGCCTGTCTCTGTCTGTCTACCTGTCTCTGTCTGCCTGTCTCTCTATCTGCCTGTCTCTGTCTACCTGTCTCTGTCTGCTGTGTCTGTCTGTCTGTCTGCCTGTCTCTCTGTACCTGTCTCTGTCTGCCTGTCTCTCTCTACCTGTCTCTGTCGGCCTGTCTCTCTCTACCTGTCTCTGTCTGCCTGTCTCTCTCTACCTGTCTCTGTCTACCTGCCTGTCTCTCTGTCTGCCTGTCTCTCTCTCTGCCTGTCTCTCTCTATCTGCCTGTCTCTGTCTACCTGTCTATCTCTCTCTGTCTGCCTGTCTCTCTCTGTCTGCCTGTCTCTGTCTACCTGTCTCTGTCTGCCTTTCTCTGTCTGTATGTCTCTCTATCTGCCTCTGTCTGCCTGTCTCTGTCTGCCTGTCTCTGTCTGCCTGTCTGCCTGTCTCTGTCTGCCTGTCTCTGTCTGTCTGCCTGTCTCTGTCTGCCTGTCTCTCTATGTTTGCCTGTCTCTGTCTACCTCTCTCTGTCTACCTCTCTGTCTGCCTGTCTCTGTCTGTCTGCCTGTCTCTCTCTGTTTGCCTGTCTCTGTCTACCTCTCTCTGTCTACCTCTCTGTCTGCCTGTCTCTGTCTGTCTGTCTCTCTCTGTTTGCCTGTCTCTCTCTGTTTGCCTCTCTCTGTCTACCTCTCTGTCTGCCTGTCTCTGTCTGTCTGCCTGTCTCTCTCTGTTTGCCTCTCTCTGTCTACCTCTCTCTGTCTACCTCTCTCTGTCTGCCTCTCTCTGTCTGCCTGTCTCTCTCTTTCTATCTATTTCTCAGGATGGAGGACTCGTCTGTCATCAGTGGAAGGGCACTTCTCTCTCAGAGGAGACCAGCGCTAACTAGCGGCAGCCTAGCATGCTAAACAGACCAGCGCTAACTAGCGGCAGCCTAGCATGCTAAACAGACCAGCGCTAACTAGCGGCAGCCTAGCATGCTAAACAGACCAGCGCTAACTAGCGGCAGCCTAGCATGCTAAACAGACCAGCGCTAACTAGCGGCAGCCTAGCATGCTAAACAGACCAGCGCTAACTAGCGGCAGCCTAGCATGCTAAACAGACCAGCGCTAACTAGCGGCAGCCTAGCATGCTAAACAGACCAGCGCTAACTAGCGGCAGCCTAGCATGCTAAACAGACCAGCGCTAACTAGCGGCAGCCTAGCTGGCAGCCTAGCATGCTAAACACACCTCTCTCTGGACCCCAGGGGCCATCTCCCCACCTTCCTGTCCTTTCAGCATCATCATGCACCTGCACGGGGCAACGGCAAACACTTTTGAAGTGTTTGGTGGTGTCTGTGAGTGGACCTGGAACAGCGTATCACACGGTCTGGAAAGTCCTCTGCTGGAGGACTTTCCAGACGTCGGAATCCCAGACACAGAGCAGATAAGAGGAAGACAAAGGGAGCTCTGCTGTCTGACTGGTGAGCGTCTCACAGCTAGCTAACACTTATACACACACACGTGACCACACAAACACACCAAAGCTATCACACACCATCACACCCCCCCCCTCCTCTCCTCATACATTCTAAGATACCATTTCATCGATTGTTAAAGCGCGTCTCTGTTCAGTCAATCAATGTCTGGACGTGTGTGTGAACAAGTGCTGTACCTGAGAAGATGTGAAATTGAACAGTTTGGAGTTGTTATCTGACGGGCGAGGCAGTCAGAAAGATGGATTTGGTCTTCCTCTGTGACAGATCCTCGCGCTCACGTCAGACACACACATGACAAACAAGATAAACCTCTGGGTGGACTTACCTCTGTGTCTGTTGGTGGTTTTATCAAACATGAGCATGGCGTCTTCTACCTGCAACACAGAGAGAGACAGGGTTAGTGTGGGGGGAGGAGGAGGGAGGGCGATCACTGTGACCTCCATATGGCAGGTGAGCGGTGTTTTTAATGAGGGCCGCTGGCCTCTGTTCCTCCTGGAGTGACACAGGGGACGGACGAGCGAGGGCCAGACAGACACACCCTCCAACACGAGCAGCCAGACGTCTGCATGACGACACCAGCTCTCATAAACACACACAGAGACAGACGGAGAATGTCTCCCTGCGTCGCACAACTCAGCAAGCTCATGTTGAGAGAGGAAAGCTGCTCTCTATAAATCAGAAGAAGTGCTTAAAAAACAGATCTGGGCACGCTCGTTTCGATTGTGATGTCTTCTGGAGGAGACAGAGAGCAGGGAGGGGGAGGGAGGGAGGGAGGAGGAGGAGGAGAGAGGAAGGGAGGAGGGGGGGCAGGAAGGGAGGAGGAGGGAGGAGGGGATTGGGCCCGGCATCTCAATGCCTTCTCCGAGCACCACGCAGACACAGTCCCCGGTCACGGTCGCTAGGTAACGTGTGGTGAGGTGTGGGATGGTCCTGGGCAGTAGGGGGGGGGGGGGGGGGTTGGGGAAGGAGGAGGGGGGGCTGGTGGAGAGAGAACTCCAGACCCCAGGAGGTGATCAGAACAGACAGGAGCAGGTGCCTCAGATGGAACTGTCTGTCTGGATAAAGAGCAGCGAACACTGCTGCCTCCGCCACCTCCACCTTCCTGCCTCCTCTGTGCCTCCCCTCTGCCTCTCCTGCCTCTACTCTGCCTCCCCTCTGCCTCTCCTTTCTCCACTGTGCCTTCCCTCTGCCTCTCCTGCCTCCACTGTGCCTCCCCTCTGCCTCTCCTGCCTCCACTCTGCCTCTCCTGCCTCCACTGTGCCTCCCCTCTGCCTCTCCTGCCTCCACTATGCCTCCACTCTGCCTCTCCTGCCTCCACTGTGCCTCCCCTCTGCCTCTCCTGCCTCCACTGTGCCTCCCCTCTGCCTCTCCTGCCTCCACTGTGTCTCCCCTCCACCTTCCTGCCTCCACTGTGCCTCCCCTCTCCTCCCCACAGGATGCAGGCCGGCAGGAGGCCCAGGCACCAGTTCGGTCCATCAGATCTCCTTCACAGAGCACAGCACCCCCAGCCCTGCCAGGACCCCCACCATCTGCCTGGCTCTGCAGCCGACCAATCACACCACTTAGTCTAATGAACACAGCCACACCCAATGGGGTCGCTGAACTGAAATCCAACTCACAAGATTAGAGACGACAAAGAGTGTTGTACAAGCAGCGCTCACACGCTGTAATGAAGATCCCATCCAGCCTCTCTATGACTGCTATGTGACACAGAATGACGAGTGTGTCAGGGCTCTCCGACGTGGGGAGGTAGATGTGTGTGTGTGTGAGTGTGTGTGTGTGTGTGTGAGTGTGTGTGAGTGTGTGTGTGTGTGTGTGAGTGTGTGTGTGTGTGTGTGTGAGTGTGTGTGTGTGTGTGTGTGTGAGTGTGTGTGAAACGACAGAGCCGCCAGACAGCCCATTCATCCCAGGTACACCAGTTGAGCCGTGATGGTGTGTTTCACACTGCGTGACCATCATGAGAAAGAGCGAACCTGGTCCTCCCCTCCTCCTCCCCTCCTCCTCCTCTCCTCGCTCTCACAGCCTATAGAAGGATCACCCATGCTTCAGGGCTTTTCAATGCAACCATTCAGGCAGAGCACAACTCGTGGCTTCATCTGATAGAAGGTTAAGGACCTCTCCACAGCTCACAAAAACCCACCTCCACACCACGACACCGGTCTTACTCCAGGGAAGGAGAAATCTCTCTCCCACTCTCTCCTCCTCCTCCTCCTCCTTTTCTTCTGGCTCAGTGAAAAGAAGGGTTCAAAGGATAATGGCTGTCTTATCACTATGTAAAAGAGGAATGGGGACTCCAGTGGAGTGGCTGGCCTTTTGTGACAATGAAGAAAGGCACACACATCTATTTCCAGAGCTTTGTATGTGCAGGAACACAGAGATCTTCTGCTTTGTAGCCTGCTAGAAAGAGCACGCTGCATAGAGCTGGACTGGGGGCAAGAACCTGGACTGTTTAACCTTTAACTAAGCCTGAGGAAAATATATCTCCATTTAATTACCCGCAACACAAACATACACACTGCTGGCATGTGGTTGGAGCACGTGTGTGTGACCAGAATTGGAGGAAGAAGGTGATGGTGGCCGTGACAGATCTGTCTGGACTTCATCTCCACTTTTTTCAGAAACAGGAAAACTGGCTGACATTAGCCTACTATAGCCTAGAGCTAGCTTAACATAGTTGACATTACTATAGCCTAGAGCTAGCATAACATAGTTGACATTACTATAGCCTAGAGCTATCTTAACATAGTTACATTACTATAGCCTAGAGCTAGCATAACATAGTTGACATTACTATAGCCTAGAGCTAACTTAACATAGTTGACATTACTATAGCCTAGAGCTAGCGTAACAGGGGAGTCAGGTGGCTGAGCGATGAGGGAGGGCTAGTAATCTGAAGGTTGCCAGTTCGCTTCCCGGCTGTGCCAAATAACGTTGTGTCCTTGGGCAAGGCACTTCACCCTACTTGCCTCGGGGGGAATGTCCCTGTACTTACTGTAATTCGCTCTGGATAAGAGCGTCTGCTAAATGACTAAATGTAAATGTAACATAGTTGACATTACTATAGCCTAGAGCTAGCGTAACAAAGAATCAGAATCAGAATAGCTAGCGTAACTCCGTAGCTGACAACATAAAGACACCTTTATAGCTGGATATAGTTGGCTACTCTGGAGTTGATCCACAGTTGGTCAGAAGCTCTGAACAGGCTGAGTCATGAGGTACACAAGCGGACGGATAAACATGCCGTCCGCCCAGGAAAACAGGAAGGAGCTGAAATCATCGCCCGGTATGAACCCCTGCCCCCCGGGACAAGGCTGATCCTGCTTCTGTCAGATAATATGATGTTAAACGACACCTTCCATACAACCTCTCCACCGGCGTCGATGTGTCAACGAAATCCATACGCATGAAAACTGTCTCACAGACACCCAGACAGGAATTCAAATAAGTCGCCGTTTGAATTATTTATCGGAGGACAGCAGCATCAATAATCACAGGACAGGTTGGGGGGAGAGGGGGGGAGATGTCAACGACATGGAAAGATTTAGAAGCAAAAGAAAGGCATTATGACAGCGGTTCAGATCAGTAGCGTTGGCCTGTTATTTCAATGTGGTGGGGCTTTCACTGGGTCTAGTACCAGGAGCCCGTACACCCAACACTGCTACATAGTACAGAAACCACCCATATGGGACCTGAAAAAACCCTGGGTCTGAGTCCTTATGGAGGGAGAGGAGAGGGAGAGGAGAAGGAGAGGAGGAGAGCAGGAGAGGAGAAGAGAGGGAGATATATCATACATGTTGTAGTGAGGTCCACAAGACCACACGGAGCCAACATCTTGCCACACCTGAAGAGTGATTCAATCACATCAGAATCAGCCCTTGTGACACCCTCAGTATGCTGATTACCCACCAAACGCCGATGCAAAGGAACCATAGAATGGGGGGGGGGGCCTCCCCAATCTACCTAATCAGCCCTCCTGCTAGCTTGCAAGCTTCAAAGGGCCTGATTTAGACAACACGTCTCCAGCGACCATTTGCTATCCGTTTCGGCGGCGATTTGAACAAAGAACATACCTTGATCAGAACTTTTGAGGAAAGTCTTGAGACTTCACCTTTACCACAAGAGTACAAGGTGGAGAATTATGAGAGGGATATTTGTGTTATGTTTGTTACTTTGTTTTAATGTTGTGTTCACTGAAATCTTGATTCTAGTAACAACTCCTTCTTCCTGAAAGATAACCACGTCATTCTTGGTATCTACACGAAGCTATCATAATAAAACAATCATTCAACTATATTTTGTAACTGTACCAAGATGTCCAGAACAATATTTGAACCATCGAATGAACCAGCCAAAGATCAGATCACACCTTTGGTAGGTGTGAAGGAAGGAGGGGGGAGTTGAGAACCCAGCTTCCCCCAATCCACATCTGACCCCAGACGGGTCCTCCCTCGAACTGTATAAAGCCCTAAGATGACCATCAATCTCGGACTCCAGCGAAACCGACCATGGCATGAACGCCATCAGGATTGGCGTTCCAAGGACGTCGCCAAGCTTCTCCTGAGATTCAACTTTATAGTGATCGCGACACTATCTGGACGTTTCAACAGAAGGACCAAAAACGCAATTCCAAATGCGACTTCACTGAGATCCCGCAGACTCAGTCACATGACCCAGCGCAGCCGCGCTGTGACTTCAGATTCTTCAAATGGACCTTTGGCGCAAACCGCCCTCAACATCATTGATCAACCCCTGATCAAACGTAACTATGGCTAACGCTCTTTCCTCCTCGACATGGCATTGGCGTTTGCTCTGTTTATGATTTGTAAGGATGTAATCACTGACTGTACAATTTCTGCCTTTCTTTAAGTTAGACCATTTCATTCTGTTCATTGAAACCAATCTCTCATATCAAACCCATAATCCAACTTTTCATAAGATCTGTTTACCTTACTTGAATAAATTCATTGTAAAGATATTTTGACGTGCGTGTTCACTGATGTTACGATTGGCTCTACTCTTAGAACGAATTCATTCCTTAAGATTAGACTGATTATTACGAAGGCTATTATTTAAATATTATTCAATAAGGTTTCCTCTATCCCTTTAACAATAAGAGGTGGTGCCCCCAAGAACTACATACTTTATTATAAATTAAGTATTGCTAATCTTAAACGAGCAAACCCCGCTACATAATGGCGCCCCGTGTGAGGCTAAGATAGATTGAAATGAGCAATCGTAACTTTTGTGAAACGAACTGTTAAAATAGAGCGAGCTCTAACTGTATGTAGCACCATGTATTTAATACTACTGTGCCTGGGCTACAGTGGCTGTGTGCGTATTCAATTGTTTTTCGTGAAATAGCTGCTAGTGTGTGTGTGGGACCAGCTAGCTCAAAGGAAGCGGCTAGGTTTGACCGGAGGTACGCGCGTGCTCAGAAACACCGCTGCCCCGACATTTACGTTGTAATCTGCCTCGGCCAGCTCTTCACGGAAAGTAGCATAAGAGCCTTTTATTATAGCCTCTATTTTAATAGTGTAGCTATTTGGTTAAGTGAATTAACCAACCAACTAATACGTTGGTGCACATGTCTAGTTCAGGGAAACAGACAGTAGTGCTTAGTCCTGAAGGACTTTTGTTTAGAAGCAACTAAACAACGCAGTTCTGTACACGTAACCTACCGCCACCACGAGTGTGTGTGTGGGACCAGCTAGCTCAAAGGAAGCGGCTAGGTTTGACCGGAGGTACGCGCGTGCTCAGAAACACCGCTGCCCCGACATTTACGTTGTAATCTGCCTCGGCCAGCTCTTCACGGAAAGTAGCATAAGAGCCTTTACTATAGCCTCTATTTTAATAGTGTAGCTATTTGGTTAAGTGAATTAACCAACCAACTAATACGTTGGTGCACATGTCTAGTTCAGGGAAACAGACAGTAGTGCTTAGTCCTGAAGGACTTTTGTTTAGAAGCAACTAAACAATGCAGTTTCTACACGTAACCTATTATGCCGCCACGATAGCTTGTCGAAAAGAGCATTGACTATTCCCACAGCTAACTGTGTTTTAAAATAACAGTGGTTGCCAAACTAAAGTTACATTATTAGATGCAGTTCATCAATGTGGTTTAGTTACGTTGACTTCAAGAAGCTACTTAGTAACTATAATTGTGTAAAGTATGTACTATAATTACCTTGTACCTTTATTTGTTATTTGTATACGTCTTTGGCAGTCAATTGTAACCATAACCTAAATGAGTTTATTGAAACTAGTTTGATTTAAAAAGATTGGAAAGCCGACAACTTTTCCCTCATCTAGACCCCTAGTCACAAAGCTTCAATTGCTACGGCCATTGTAAGCCACTTCAAGTGCCTCTTTTTGTTTCAATAATTTCCTCTCAACCTTTTTCCTATGTCATGTCATAGCTTAATCACTCATAGCCATGCCAATGTCTGGGGAGGGGGGGTGACATGCTGTTACGCTGCTGTGGTCTTTCTTCTCTTGTCTTCATGTCAACAGTTTCATCGACGACGGTCTATGAAAGTTGACATCCGGGGGGATGTAGTGAGGTCCACAAGACCACACGGAGCCAACATCTTGCCACACCTGAAGAGTGATTCAATCACATCAGAATCAGCCCTTGTGACACCCTCAGTATGCTGATTACCCACCAAACGCCGATGCAAAGGAACCATAGAATGGGGGGGGGGGCCTCCCCAATCTACCTAATCAGCCCTCCTGCTAGCTTGCAAGCTTCAAAGGGCCTGATTTAGACAACACGTCTCCAGCGACCATTTGCTATCCGTTTCGGCGGCGATTTGAACAAAGAACATACCTTGATCAGAACTTTTGAGGAAAGTCTTGAGACTTCACCTTTACCACAAGAGTACAAGGTGGAGAATTATGAGAGGGATATTTGTGTTATGTTTGTTACTTTGTTTTAATGTTGTGTTCACTGAAATCTTGATTCTAGTAACAACTCCTTCTTCCTGAAAGATAACCACGTCATTCTTGGTATCTACACGAAGCTATCATAATAAAACAATCATTCAACTATATTTTGTAACTGTACCAAGATGTCCAGAACAATATTTGAACCATCGAATGAACCAGCCAAAGATCAGATCACACCTTTGGTAGGTGTGAAGGAAGGAGGGGGGAGTTGAGAACCCAGCTTCCCCCAATCCACATCTGACCCCAGACGGGTCCTCCCTCGAACTGTATAAAGCCCTAAGATGACCATCAATCTCGGACTCCAGCGAAACCGACCATGGCATGAACGCCATCAGGATTGGCGTTCCAAGGACGTCGCCAAGCTTCTCCTGAGATTCAACTTTATAGTGATCGCGACACTATCTGGACGTTTCAACAGAAGGACCAAAAACGCAATTCCAAATGCGACTTCACTGAGATCCCGCAGACTCAGTCACATGACCCAGCGCAGCCGCGCTGTGACTTCAGATTCTTCAAATGGACCTTTGGCGCAAACCGCCCTCAACATCATTGATCAACCCCTGATCAAACGTAACTATGGCTAACGCTCTTTCCTCCTCGACATGGCATTGGCGTTTGCTCTGTTTATGATTTGTAAGGATGTAATCACTGACTGTACAATTTCTGCCTTTCTTTAAGTTAGACCATTTCATTCTGTTCATTGAAACCAATCTCTCATATCAAACCCATAATCCAACTTTTCATAAGATCTGTTTACCTTACTTGAATAAATTCATTGTAAAGATATTTTGACGTGCGTGTTCACTGATGTTACGATTGGCTCTACTCTTAGAACGAATTCATTCCTTAAGATTAGACTGATTATTACGAAGGCTATTATTTAAATATTATTCAATAAGGTTTCCTCTATCCCTTTAACAATAAGAGGTGGTGCCCCCAAGAACTACATACTTTATTATAAATTAAGTATTGCTAATCTTAAACGAGCAAACCCCGCTACAATGTTGTCTTTTAACCTGTTGATGTCTGATGTCAAATGTTAAAATGTTGTTCTATGCACATTTGGAGTATGGGGAAACACAATTTGGATCGTCTGTGTAACTACTTGTTGCTGATCTGATTGACAATAAAGTTCACTTTGACTTTAAGAGGAGAGGGAGAGGAGGGGGAAAGGAAAGGAGAGAATCCAAGTAGAATATTTTCTAAAGGTGAGATGCAGAGTCTTAAAAGTCTGTCTGATCGATGTGCTTGATTAATCTCGAGGGGGGGGGGGGGGGGGGGAGCTGGCTGGAGATCAGGGGCAGAGAAGGGTCATGGTTAAGCAGAACTAAACACCCATCACTGACCACATGACAGGCCTTACATCAGCCTCCTCTACAAACCTCCTCTTTCCCTTTTTACAACTCTTTCTATTTAACACAGGGACGATAGTGCCCCAATAAAAACGGACAAATTTGTGACAACCCTTTCAATTATTCTTTTACAGAGGAAATCTGTATTACTGTCTTCCAACCTCCCTGTCTGCAGTGTTCAGCGTGCACACTTGAGTGGTTTTACCAGTGCTGCTCTAACAAGCGGTGGAGGACTAAACTTTAGCTCCCACAAGCCTTTGTAATTACACCAAGAGGTGAAAGACCCGATTTTGAAAGTAAAACTTGAGTAGAACTAACCCTCAGTGCGAGAAGGCCCTCTTTAAAATAATGTGTCCACGTTTAAATGTCAACCCTGCATTAGAACCATCAAGCTATCAGGTTTACATTAGGACTACTTCTCATTTCAGAATAATAGGTTGTCCTGGCGCCTCACTAGAGAGAAGGTTATAAACTCTATTTACATTTAAAGCCAAGAACAAGGAAGGAAGAACGGCAGTATATAATTTAGCCATCCGGCTAACGATCCTAGCGCACGTAATTGCTAATGATATACAGATCTAGCCGCGTGTCAACACGCGTTCCACTAACTTTCTCTCTTGTTGACATTAACAAAACGGCTCATGAGAAACAGTTGAGGGAGACAATTCCTCAAAACTGTCACCATCAAATATTCATGAGGTCCCCTGCTCCGTATCCAGGGAGGTCGCCATGGCGATGCCAACCGTTGCATATTCCAACAGGGACCTTTGCGTGTCGTCAGCGTGCATTCTGCAGAGCACAGCCGCGAGCAGGCGCTCATCTTAATATTCGTTGTCGCTAGCTTGACCAATGGGCTGGAGCACCAGGCTAGCTCCCATGATGCTTTGCTGCTGCTTTGTCTGTGTCACACCTGGGAGCTGGTGACAGGAGCTCTCACCAGACTGGTGCTCAGTTTGGAGAGGGAGAGGTGGAGGAGGAGAAGGAGGAGGAGTAGAGGGAGGAGGAGGAGGAAGGCATGGAGGTCTGGTCCATCACTCTCTCTCTGTTCCTCTGCCAGGCTGCAGGCCACTGCCCATTACTGAGTCATTTTATTAATAGGGATTCAATGTGCCAGCCAGTCAGCTAGCCAATCAGTCTGCCTGCCAGCCATCCAGCCAGCCAGCCAATCAGTCAGCCAGTCAGCCAGCCAACCAACCAGCCAGCTAGCCAGCCTGGTCCCTCTCCACTGCACTTGAGCAGAGAGGCTCCATTACCTCCTCTCTCTCCTTCTCTCTCATCTCTCTCTCCTCCACTCTCTCTCCTTCTCTCTGTCTCATTTTCTCTCTCTCCTCCACTCTCTCTCATCTCTCTGTCCTTCTCTCTCTCTCCTTCTCTCTCCTTGTCTCTCTCCTCTCAGTCAGAGCGCAGTATGTCTAGGAGCCAGCTCTGTGCAACTCCCTCCTCCCTGATGGGAACAGCTCTGTCTGGGAATTATGTTGTGCTTTCCAGCTCAAATAGTAATTGGAGAGGTGAGAAATGCCTGTGGCCGCAAGCTAACAGTTTAACATGGAGGACTTACTTAAAGGGATGTCTTTTCCCCCAGCTAAGCCAATCAGCTTCCTCCCCAGCTAAGCCAATCAGCTTCCTTCCCTCTAACATATTGTATAGCTGTCTCTCTCAAACCCTCTATATTCCCCTTCCCGGCCCTCCCCTACGCCCCTCCCAATACCCCCCCCCCTCCTGAGCGTGCTTGTATCCATGGTAATTATATTAATCAGTAGAAAAGGCGGTTAGTAAATCTGCTAATTGCTATGGAAATAAGATCCTTCTGACACTGACTGGCCCACAATCATTTTCATTTAAAATAAATATAAATATGGAGGACAACACCATGAGCAGAAGAGAACCAGACTCTCTCTCTCCCTCTCTCTCTCTCTGTTTACCTCTCTCTGTTTACCTCTCTCTCTCTCTCTCTCTCTCCCTCTCTCTGTTTACCTCTCTCCCTCCTACTCTCTCTCTCTCTCTCTCTCTCCTCTCTCTCTCTCTCTCTCTCTCTCTCTCTCTCTCTCTCCTCTCTCTGTTTACCTCTCTCTCTCTCTCTCTCTCTCTCTCTCTCTCTCTCTCTCTCTCTCTCTGTTTACCTCTCTCTCCCTCCTACTCTCTCTCTCTCTCTCCTCTCTCTCTCTCTCTCTCTTCCCTCTCTCTGTTTACCTCTCTCCCTCCTACTCTCTCTCTCTCTCTCTCTCTCTCTCTCTCCCTCTCTCTGTTTACCTCTCTCCCTCCTACTCTCTCTCTCTCTCCCTCTCTCTGTTTACCTCTCTCCCTCCTACTCTCTCTCTCTCTCTCTCTCTCCTCTCTCTCTCTCTCTCTCTCTCTCTCTCCCTCTCTCTCTCTCTCTCTCTCTCTCTCTCTCTCCCTCTCTCTGTTTACCTCTCTCCCTCCTACTCTCTCTCTCTCTCTCTCTCTCTCTCTCTCTCTCCCAGCAGTCAGCCCTTTGCAGCCCTCCTCAGGTTCTGAAACGCTGCTTTAACTAGATTTCCATTCCTACAGGCCGATCGATGGCTAACCAAACAGGCACAGTGTAAAAACCCAGAGAGAGGGAGCAATGTCATTTTCTATGTAATGAAAAAAGTAATTGTATCTTTGCTCCTTTTTTCTCCCTCAAGCTGTGAAACTAGGTGATGGCCGTGAAACTGAGGGCTCCACTTCAATTCACCAGAGAGGCACCAGAGAGGAGGAACAGCCCAGGAAGATAACCTGCTCACTTTGCCTCTGCCTGTGCACCAACACTACCATATCCCTATTAACATGGTGAAACCCATATTCTTGGAATAACAAAGTGGAAACACAGTTTCTCTTTCCATGAATTAATCATGTTTGAGATGCGGCACTCTGATGTACTCACATTCAGGGAACAAAGCTGGCTTGGCTATTGTGGAGTGTTATCTTTACTGTAGGGTTAGCATGTGGATACAATGCTTGAGAGGATTAAGTTGAATAGCATTCAATTCAATTATGCCTGCCAATACTTCCACTGCCTGTACTGTTTTACTTAGATTAGACTTAAGCTCTTTTAAAGGCCATTTCAATAATATGACATTTCTCTTGACAATGGAAGCCAATGAAACCAATCGAAGCGTTTTCTTATTCTCCGCGTCTTCTTTTCATTCAAAACGCTGTCGTCTGTCGTCCTTGATAGCTCGTGTCTCTCCGTCAGCAGAAATACAGGAGCCCTATTTGAATACAGTTACACATCCATCTATTTATTAAAGCTTGGATTAACATGACAGGGACTTTTGTCTGGGGAGGTTTAATATGGCTCAGAGAAGCGATCTGGGCGACAGTAATAGGCTCCAGCTAATACACTTGACTGATGCTGCTTTCTCAGAGTCATAAAGCAGAACAATAGAGAATATCTGAAGCATGAATACAAAGGTGGGATGTTTAATGTATGGGAGCAGGGGGAGGGAGGGGGGAGGAGAGGGGGAGGGCTGGGAGGAGTGGTCTACTGGAGTTAAACAGAATTGCTCCTTGGGGGTGGGGCAGTTGATGAGAACCAGCGCCCAGGAGGGAGACAGGGGGGGGGGGGGGAGGAGGAGGAGGAAGAGGGAGAAGGGACAGCAGACCTCCCTCCTCACCCTCTCTCTGTCTCTCTCTCTGTCTGTTTATCTGTCTCTCTCCCTGTCTCTCTCTCTCCCCTGTATGTGAAGAACAGACATGGTTCCAGCGAACACCAGCCTGCCTCCTGCTAGTTGCTGTGGGTTCTGTACATTATCTGGTGTGTGTTTAGGGGTGAAACCAAGGTTAGTCCGCTAAGAGCACATCATCTCATTCATCATGCTCCATCTGTTCTGGAGCAGCCTGTAACTTCCTGTTTGGTTCAGATTCATTTACAGTGAGCGCGCTCCGTACACAACACTAGAGATCCACCCTGGAGCGGATCTTAGCCACAGTTTGAACTGAGACCCAACTGACCCCTTCTGACTCCTCCTAGCTCTCTCTCTCTCTGTCTTAATACTCTCCGTCTAATCTCTTATATCACTCTCTCATTATCGCTCTCGCTTTCTCTCCCTCGCTCCCCCCCCTCCCTCCCATGTTTGTCTCAGTGTGCTACATCAGACCTCCTCAGCAGAGCTCTCTGTCTTCCTCCAGCCCAGTTCTCCTGAACAGTCAGATCATGTTTCTGCCGACTACAACATCTGCAGAAAGGGAGGTGTATAGGGGGGAGATGGTGGTGTTGCGGGGTGAAACACACAGCTGTGGGTGATATCAGAGGGTTAGGTGCCCAGCCCCCCAGCCTCAGCCTCAGTCCCCCAGCCTCAGCCCCCCAGCCTCAGCCTCAGCCTCAGTCCCCCAGCCTCAGCCTCAGCCTCAGTCCCCCAGCCTCAGCCCCCCAGCCTCAGCCTCAGTCCCCCAGCCTCAGCCCCCCAGCCTCAGCCTCAGCCTCAGTCCCCCAGCCTCAGCCTCAGCCTCAGTCCCCCAGCCTCAACCCCCCAGCCTCAGCCTCAGTCCCTCAGCCTCAGCCTTGCTCCTCTGATCATAGTCCTTCACCAGCTGCCACAACACAGGGATGAACAGGAACACGGAACACACACACACACACCAAGCACATGCCAGACACACCAAACACACACTGCACACACCAAGCACATGCCAGACACACCAAACACACACACCATACACACCGAACACACCAGACACACACACCAGACACACAGACCAGACACACTAAACACACACACCAAACACACACACCAGACACACACATCAGACACACTAAACACACACACCAAACACACACACCAGAGACACCGAACACACCAGACACACACACCAGACACACCAAACACACACACCAGACACACCGAACACACCAGACACACACACCAGACACACCTTACACACACACCAGACACACACACCAGACACACCGAACACAGCAGACACACAGACAGAACACATGACAAAGGTGTGGATGCGGTCATCCAAGCTTCGCCACCGTCCATCTGTTTAGAGGCATCTCACTATCTCTCCTGTCACAGCTGCATCGTCCTGCAACCCTGCTGACACACACACACTGCTGACACACACACACACAGCTGACACACACACACTGCTGACACACACACACAGCCTGACACACACACACACACTGCCTGACACTCACACACTGCTGACACACACACACAGCCTGACACACACACACACACACACTGCCTGACACACACACACACACAAACACTGCCTGACACACACACACAGCTGACACACACACACTGCTGACACACACACACAGCCTGACACACACACACTGCCTGACACACACACACATGGCCAGGCACACACACACTGCTAGGCAGATGATGAAAGCACACCTCTGATTATCCAGTCAGAGGTCATATTCTACACAACATGAAAGGAAAACAGCTTCTCTCTTACAGGAAATAGGAAGGAACACAGTTCTGTCAGCTCATACATGTCCTCTACATCACTAAACATCTCCATCCTTTCACACCCCTCTACATCCCCCTACCTAGAAGCTTCCTTATGATAATATGTGCTCTTTACTGTTTGTCAGTACAGACACTTAAAGCAGCCTTGTTGTGGCTCTGCTCATTACCTTCATCTCACAAGGACTCGTCTCTGCACCCTCTCATCCTGGAAAATAATTGATGATCTGGGTAATTGCTGACATCATCTAGCGAGCCTGCCTGCGCCGGGCAGTGCGTGGAGGAGAGAGCGCGGTGAGAAGGAGCCGCACATGTGGTGTGTTTGATCTGGAGACGTGCCGCTGCTTGATAGCATTGTTAGCAGCCCCCTCCTCTCCCTGCTACCATCAGCCCCACCAGTCTTCCACCCAAAGCAGAGATGATCATCCGTCAGGAGGGTGGATGGTGTTGGAGGGAGGGAGGGAGGGAGAGAGAGAGGGGGAGAGAGAGAGAGGGAGGGAGAGAGAGAGAGAGAGAGAGAGAGAGAGAGGGAGAGGGAGAGGGAGAGGGAGGGAGAGGGAGGGGAGGGAGGGAGGGAGGGAGGGAGGGAGGAGGGAGGGACCTGGGCAGCCAGTGGGCAGAGGGACTAGCCTCACCCAGCGCCCCCCCGACTAACACAATCCAGCCCCCCATAATAAGCTCACTGTTGTTATAATATGTACACGTTTTATATTATTTTAAATAATATAAAAAAAGACTGCCACAATCAGAAAGGTGAATATTCTGTTTGATGAGCAGACCTGTCTAGAAATCTATTAAGCATTGGAACGGTTCATGGAGCCTGTTGGGCTGTTGCTCAAGCTGCAGGGCTCTGAGAGCGAGCTGGCCTGGCTGGGGTTAACCTGGGAGGGGTGACCACACTGGGCCCCTACTGTCTCCTGGCCCCGGCCTCCACAGGGGCCCCACTGGCCACCTAATGGAGATCAGGCTGGGCCAATCACAGCCTCCGTCTCGTTAAGACTCCCGCCTGCTGCGGCTGCCAGGAACTCTGGGGGACCAATCAGAGGGAGCCAGGAGTCTGGAGGAGTGTGGAGGAGAGGGGGTGGAGTGGAGGGGGGTGGTGGAGAGGGTGTTGGGGGGGAAGGGGGGGTGCTCAGCACGACATCCACCGCACACTGCGGGAGACACACAGTGGGCTGGGCACACAGTGGGCTGGGCACACAGTGGGCTGGGCACACAGTGGGCTGGGCTACAGTGGGCTGGGCTACAGTGGGCTGGGCTACAGTGGGCTGGGCACACAGTGGGCTGGGCTACAGTGGGCTGGGCACACAGTGGGCTGGGCACACAGTGGGCTGGGCACACAGTGGGCTGGGCACACAGTGGGCTGGGCTACAGTGGACTGGGCACACAGTGGGCTGGGCTACAGTGGGCTGGGCACACAGTGGGCTGGGCACACAGTGGGCTGGGCACACAGTGGGCTGGGCACACAGTGGGCTGGGCACACAGTGGGCTGGGCTACAGTGGGCTGGGCACACCGTGGGCTGGGCTACAGTGGGCTGGGCTACAGTGGGCTGGGCACACAGTGGGCTGGGCTACAGTGGGCTGGGCTACAGTGGGCTGGGCACACAGTGGGCTGGGCTACAGTGGGCTGGGCTACAGTGGGCTGGGCTACAGTGGGCTGGGCACACAGTGGGCTGGGGCACACAGTGGGCTGGGCACACAGTGGGCTGGGCACACAGTGGGCTGGGCACACAGTGGGCTGGGCTACAGTGGGCTGGGCTACAGTGGGCTGGGCACACAGTGGGCTGGGCACACAGTGGGCTGGGCTACAGTGAGTTGTGTTGCATTGTCGTGCTGTAAAATTCTGTTACGGAAATGCCTCAGGGGGATATATTCATATGGTCTAGCAACATAATCAGCTACTGCACTTAAAACCAGAAGCTGTGTGTCTAAATCAAACAGGGACTATATTCAGGCCAGATTGTGTTTGTCAGGGCTGCTGTTGCAGAACAGCCTGCTTGGCAGCTCCCAGCTGATCACAGATAAACACGACTGCACCACGCAGTACCAAGCAGTTCCTGAAAACACACATTCTGAAAACACACAGAGTTCCTCCTTCCTGTTCCTGTCTCGTGTCCTCCAGCATGCACTGCTGCCACCATCTCATCACACCGGGAGACATGCCCCCTCCCTCGTCAGCCAATCCGCTCCCTGTTCCTCTCCTACCTCCTCATTTCTCCCTCTCCTCTCCTCCTCCTTTCCTCTCCTCTCCTCCCTCCTCCTTCTCCTCTCCTCCCCTCCTCCTCTCCCTCCTTCCCCTCCCCCTCCTCCTCCTCTCCTCTCCTCCCCTCCTCCTCTCCTCTCGCTTCCCCTCCCCCAGTCCTCAGATCTCTACAGTGGTAACAGCCAACACACAACCTCTGTGACTCTGAATAACCCTCCTCTAACCCAAACGCAACGCAAATGATCTACAAATGCGTTTAGCATTGTCGTCAGGCAAGAATAATGAGATGGTGAGGAATAATTGCTGATCTCTTTACACTTTCCAAGACATGTTTGGAAAAATCCCTCCCTCCCTCCCTCGCCAGCCAGCACAGTGGTGTGTTAACACTGTATCTCCAGATAGTCACACAGTCTGAGGATGAGAGAGAGTGTTCGGGCGGGGAGAGATCAAAGGCATCACTGGCAGAGTGAGCAAACACAGAAATGTATTCGGCACGTCAAGAAATGTCACAAAGTATCTCTGCTGCCAGCGGCGTCTGGGACCGTGTCCTGGTCTGGGGTGTGGACCAGACCAGACTAGGCCAGACCAGGCCAGACAGGAGGCCGGTTCTGATCCACTCTAATCCAGGAGCCGGATCCATGAGACTCAACCTATCCCCCCCATCCTCCCCCCTCCCCCCCCCCCTCTCCCCTGTGCTTGTCAGGGCTGGTGATTAGCTGTCACCTCTCTGCAGAAGCAGATAACAGCCACACAGCCAGCCTCCACCTTGGGAAATACACACTCATGTACACACACACACATGAAATACACACTCATGTACACACACACACATGAAATACACACTCATGTACACCCACACACACATTCAAATACATACACACACACACACAGAAACACAAACACACACAATCTCAAAATAACACATAATGCAGCCCAGCTGAAGGCAGCCTCTCAGTCTCCTCACTACTAACTGGTTAGATATTCTCTCCTTTTCAGGTGCGTTTACTCAGAATACAATAATACTCATCTTCAGAGAGCCTCTGGTAGCACTTCTCTGTCTCTCTCTCCCCTCTCTCCATCTCTCCCCCTCCCTCTCTCTCTCCCCTCTCTTTCTCGCAGTGGTAAAAGCAAGTGTTCGTGAACGTGAACAGAATTCTCCCTTTTCAAAGGTTTGACAGTGTGGTCTAGTCCTCAAAGAGAGAGACGTCCTTTCATTGCACCACGCTTTTCAAACAGCCTTTATTTCAAACACAGCCAAAGAATTTTCACCGTTCAAAAGTGTCCCCCTGACCAATCAGAGGCCTTCCCCATCCAACCACAACACTGACTTCCATTGGCTCCAGAACCGCTGCTGAAGATTCTCAGAACCTCTCAGATCGTTCTTACGGTGACAAACTGGAAGCGTTTGGGTGGAGATGTGGAGCTGAATGACTCTGGTGTTGGAGAGCTGGTGTCTCTGCTGGGGGAGATGATCTCTCCCAGCGTCTCTCTGGAGAAGGTTCTTGTGTGCGGAAGCTTAAGCCAACCTAAGCAGCCAGATCCTCAGACAAACACGTTGGTCCATGTTCAAGCAGCCAGCCTGGTGTGTTTTCAGAGTGTTTCTGCTGGAAAGAGCATGGCTTTAACTGAACTCCCCTAGAGAAGATCCATGCAGTGTGTTTAACAGCTGGGAGTCAACATGGGCTGGATAGCGTTCTGTATGCACAGACAGAGAGAGAGAGAGAGAAAGAGAGAGAGAGAGACAGAGAGAGTGTGAGAAAGAGAGAACTAGAAAGACAGAAAGGTGAAAGAGAAAGAGAGGACGGGAGAACTCCATCCCAACATCACCTGCTGTTATGCAGTCTAGTCTCCTGTGTTCACTAGACAACCTTCCAATCAATAAACCAGGATTGGATCAATCCTGCCTATCTTCCCATGTCACAGCAGCTGTCACAATACCAGGGCAGGATTAAAATGTAGGAGATAAAAATACAATTTGTCTGCAATCCCTTTAATATCTGTTGCCTTTAAGCAGCGGACGCTCGAACAATATCAGCTAATCATAGAGCCGCCAGAATCAACACATCATCTTTGGAACCACGACAACAAGGTCTTGTATCATCACATCCCAACAGCAGGTGAACAGTAGTGGACGCACAGATGACCTTAACCCTACTATAACCCTAACCCTACTATAACCCTGCCCTGCCCCGCCCTGCCCCGCCCTGCCCCGCCCTGCCCGCCCTCCAGCCTCGGCACAGCCTCCAGCCTCGGCACAGCCTCCAGCATCGGCACAGCCTCTAGCCTCGGCACAGGTGCAATGGTTTCTGGGATAGGTATGAAGTGTGACCAAGTTCCTCCCAGGAGCCCTACGCTCCAGATCTACGCTCCTGCCATACGCTCCAGATCGAAGCCCCTAATGGCTTTTATAGATCAACAGAATAGATTTTCTCTCTGTCTCCATTCGTACCTGGCTTAAGTTTAATTCAACTCAATTAAATCAACCGGTGGAGCCCAGGAGTTCACACAGAACACAATCAGTCATGTTCAGGGAGTCCCAGTGTCTGAGCAGCGCAGAGTTATCCCAGCACACTTCAACAGACACCATTACAGACCCACTTCAGCCGAGGGTTTCGGTCAATACGACTCCACGTCCAAAGCCTCTTTTATAATTACAGGATGGTCTCAAGGTGACATCTAAACCCTTGTCTTCTCTCTCGCACCGCGGACGTTACGACCTCGTCGTTCAACGGCCCTAAAGAGTTCAGCTCAGGCATCCTCCCCCCCACGCCCCCTCCCCCCCTGAGGCAGGGTGAGGGAGAGGAGTGAGGCAGGGTGAGGGAGAGGAGTGAGGCAGGGTGAGGGAGAGGAGTGAGGCAGGGTGAGGGAGAGGACGAGCGAGGAAGGGTGAGGGAGAGGAGGAGCGAGGCAGGGTGAGGGAGAGGAGGAGCGAGGCAGGGTGAGGGAGAGGAGGAGCGAGGCAGGGTGAGGCTCCTCTCCCTCACCCTGCCTCGCTCCTCCTCTGCAGCTCAGGGAACTCTCCTACATGCAGATGGACGTGTGCTTACATGAGCGCCTGGACGCGGCCATCATCCATATTTCATGAGCGTGGAGCGTGCAGAGGGTAAACAGCCAGGGTAGAGTAAACAGTCCCCTCACAGCAACGACAAGCCAAGCTTGAATAATGCATCCCCCTGGAACTCCTAATGGATTGAAAGCCTCCCTATTTGAAGAGAAGCAAGCGATAACCAACGCTCAAAGTAGAAATGGAATTAATGAGTGGTTTTGAACATATACTCCTGGTTAAAAAAGAAACGGTTTTTCCATCCCCCATGTGAGCTTTTGTCTTTGGCGAGTTCGTTTCACCAATGAATGGGAGAGGAGGACAGTCTTCTGTGTGATTGGCCGCTTCACAGATGTGTAAATGGTCGTAGGGGAGGCCTTTGATCTGCTCCAACAGCCAGCTTCATCCACAAAAGGAGAGAAATCCTGATCTCAGACAAGGCAGGTGTGATCTAGCGTGGCCTCGCTCTGATCCTACCCTGCTCTCCCGGCCCCCGGCCCCGGGCCACGGGCGCCGGCCCCCGGCCCCCCCCCCCCCCGCTCACCTCCGGCTCCCAGGACCAGGAGCTCACGCCTCGACAGGCTTTACAGGAGAGCACATGCTCAAACACATGCATGCCCACCAGCACTCCTGAACACACGTGTTTGACACACAGGACCACATGCCTTTACGACCGTCTCAGTAAACTGCACAACATCTGAAGCCAAACATTGGAACATTCAGCGATCTTTATTCATGAACTTGTGTTGTTGGCTAACACAACTAGATGAGGATAATTCTTTTGGTTGTATGTATGTAGGATGTATGTATTTTGGGGAAATTTGTCATGCTTTATTGGACAGTTTTTGAGTGAAGTATGACAGTAAAGGCAGAGAGAGAGAGAGAGAGAGAGAGAGAGAGAGAGAGAGAGAGAGAGAGAGAGAGAGAGAGAGAGAGAGAGAGAGAGAGAGAGGACATGCAACAAAGGGCCAAGACCCGTTTCAAACCCAGGCCGCTGTGGTTAGTCCTCAGCCCACACGGTACTTATCCAGTGAGCTACCGCTTCAAAACAAACTCCCCGCTCACCTCGGATAATTCCTCACCTCAACGAGAGGAAATGGACAGTGTGTTTCCCTCCAGGTCTGAGTTTAACACCACCGCTCCTCCTCCTCCAGTTCAGGATTTTTAATCTCTATCACCCTGCTCACTGTTATAGCAGGGCATCATGCTCACAGGGAGAGTAATTGACTTGCTCTGTGAGGTAAGAGCATTAAGGTATAAACGCCTTCTGCTTCCAGCCTTCCCCCTTGGCCACCTTCACCCTGGCCCAGCAGCCTGACGATTAGGCCTCATAACAAGATGAAGCATCAGGTGGAAGCCAGCGAGCCCCTGGTGGGAGAGTCTGAAGAGGGCCGAGCAGAGCCTGCTTTACTCAAGGATCAGAGAGAAGTGGAGCAGCCAAACCATCCAGGCTCTGACCACTGAGGGCCGGCCTGGGCCCAGGAGGATAAGAGGGGCAGGGTGACCAGACTGTAGACAGGACTGGTCTGGAGGGGGGACGCCAGTCTGGAAGACCAGTTTGGAGAGAAAGGACTAGTGGTAGTGAAAGGTTGTAGGACTGTGATCAGAGAGAGACCTGCAGACTGACATCCAGAGAGAGAGAGAGACCTGCAGACTGACATCCAGAGAGAGAGAGAGAGACCTGCAGACTGACATCCAGAGAGAGAGAGACCTGCAGACTGACATCCAGAGAGAGAGAGAGAGAGACCTGCAGACTGACATCCAGAGAGAGAGAGAGAGACCTGCAGACTGACATCCAGAGAGAGAGAGAGAGACCTGCAGACTGACATCCAGAGAGAGAGAGAGAGACCTGCAGACTGACATCCAGAGAGAGAGAGAGAGACCTGCAGACTGACATCCAGAGAGAGAGAGACCTGCAGACTGACATCCAGAGAGAGAGAGACCTGCAGACTGACATCCAGAGAGAGAGAGAGAGACCTGCAGACTGACATCCAGAGAGAGAGAGACCTGCAGACTGACATCCAGAGAGAGAGAGACCTGCAGACTGACATCCAGAGAGAGAGAGAGAGACCTGCAGACTGACATCCAGAGAGAGAGAGAGAGACCTGCAGACTGACATCCAGAGAGAGAGAGAGAGACCTGCAGACTGACATCCAGAGAGAGAGAGACCTGCAGACTGACATCCAGAGAGAGAGAGACCTGCAGACTGACATCCAGAGAGAGAGAGAGAGAGACCTGCAGACTGACATCCAGAGAGAGAGAGAGAGAGACATGCAGACTGACATCCAGAGAGAGAGAGAGAGAGACCTGCAGACTGACATCCAGAGAGAGAGAGAGAGAGAGAGACCTGCAGACTGACATCCAGAGAGAGAGAGAGAGAGACATGCAGACTGACATCCAGAGAGAGAGAGAGAGAGACCTGCAGACTGACATCCAGAGAGAGAGAGAGAGAGACCTGCAGACTGACATCCAGAGAGAGAGAGACATGCAGACTGACATCCAGAGAGAGAGAGACCTGCAGACTGACATCCAGAGAGAGAGAGAGAGAGAGAGACATGCAGACTGACATCCAGAGAGAGAGAGAGAGACATGCAGACTGACATCCAGAGAGAGAGAGACCTGCAGACTGACATCCAGAGAGAGAGAGAGAGAGACATGCAGACTGACATCCAGAGAGAGAGAGACCTGCAGACTGACATCCAGAGAGAGAGAGAGAGACCTGCAGACTGACATCCAGAGAGAGAAAGAGAGAGACATGCAGACTGACATCCAGAGAGAGAGAGACCTGCAGACTGACATCCAGAGCCAGGCTGAGCAGGGACGGCAGAGCGACCAGACGCTTTCTTGTTGGTCTGGGAGGCATGAGTCAGTTTCAGTCTTAAAATCAGGCCACAACTTCCCGGTGAGAGGGCATGGGGGAGGAGAGGGGAGGGAGGGGGTGTGAGAGACACGGTCCGCTCCGCTATCACGCCTCCAGAAGGCCTCTGCTGGGCTCCACAGGGTCTCCAGCCCACAGTCTGCCTGCAGGACACCCCTCGAGCATCCAATCAAAGCTCACGACCAGCTCCTCCTCACAGCCCCAGCAGGGGGCAGAGAAGTGCATCATGGGATGTGACGGCTTGGCGAGCTCCACAGGTACGAGGCTCGCGTTCCCGGGAACAGCAGAGAGACTGGAGCTAGGCTAGCAGAGATACATCAGAGAGACTGGAGCTAGGCTAGCAGAGATATATCAGAGAGACTGGAGCTAGGCTAGCAGAGATATAGCAGAGAGACTGGAGCTAGGCTAGCAGAGATATAGCAGAGAGACTGGAGCTAGGCTAGCAGAGATATATCAGAGAGACTGGAGCTAGGCTAGCAGAGATATAGCAGAGAGACTGGAGCTAGGCTAGCAGAGATATAGCAGAGAGACTGGAGCTAGGCTAGCAGAGATATATCAGAGAGACTGAGCTAGGCTAGCAGAGATATAGCAGAGAGACTGGAGCTAGGCTAGCAGAGATATAGCAGGACGGCGGGTGGGAGGGGGGTTGAGGGGGGCTGTGGGGCGTATTAGTGCCGGCTCCTGGCTAAATTAATTAGCAGAGAAACAGGAAAACGTGTCTCAGATCGCACATCATGCTGTGAAAAATACCTTTCCTGCTGCGATGCGATGCCTTTATTGATCGCCACTAAACGCTCCAGCTGGCACATCATGAAATATTCATATTTCAATTTTGACAGCTATTTGGTGAAATTCAAAATATTTCAGTTCAATAAAGGCTCGCTAAAAGGCCATCAGTAACCACAAGCAAAGGCAGCACAACTCTAACTCCAACTCTCTCCCTCTCTCTTTCTCTCCCTCACTCTCTCCCTCTCTCTTTCTCTCCCTCACTCTCTCCCTCTCTCTCTCACTATCTCTCTGCCTCTCTCTCTCCCTCTTTCTTTCTCTCCCTCACTCTCTCCCTCTCTCTCTCAC
>NW_026911328.1:0-12518 GCF_963692335.1 Osmerus eperlanus | reverse complement strand
ATGAGTTGAGTGTTTGTACAGTATGTATTTGGTGCACAGTTGTAAAATTCTCACTCATACTAAATCGTTTCAAACATCTGTCTTATTTTACCTTAAATAGTTGAATCAAAATGAGTTTGTAATCTTTTGGGATACCTAGTATCTGTCTTACTGGGAAAAGCAAGTTGGGGAGCAAGAGAGAAAAACACTTAGAGAGAACAACAGTTTGATCAACATGAATACGCTACAGGACCGAGTCCCTTAAACGGCAGAACAGCAACGACCACAGAAGCGATAGATAGCGTGTCATTATTTCACCGCACACACAGATTTCTAATTCCTAAACTGATTATACACAATACACAATCAGCTTTGTGCCACTTGAAGAGGGAACGGGGCGAGCCTTCCACAGGGCTAGGATTTGCTGTGCAGCTGTGAGCTGCTGCACGCTCTCATGTTGGAGTACCCACACACGTACACACAACAGCAGGGCGCACACAGGCGTGCCTGCGCAGCACACACACACACACACACACACACACACACACACACACACGCATTTCCTTAGTGAGTGGCTGGCCTCTGCGTCTGGATCCGAAACATAGCGTCTGACACGGCTGAGTGTGATGAGGAGTGAGGCTGACCTAGCACTTCCAGTCCGCACGCGGTGGGTGGCGGGGAACAGGGAGTCCTGCGGGGTCGCAGTGATGCGTCACCGAGTATAACATCAATAACCATGCGCACAGCTAAAAACCATGCTGAGGCCCTAGATACATTATACATCTCACGGTGCAACCGGCTCTCAAATCCATTTCCATGCTCCCCCCACCCCACCCCACCCCCCTTTCTCTTCAGACAACGCTGTGACACAGATAAACAGTAAAAACACAGTAACCCGTCTCAAACAGCCGCCACAATGTACAACTTCATCGGCATGGCTAGAACACAGGGCCACCTTGTAAAATACATCTACATCCCAGACTGTTGCAGTACTGCTAGCGGTCCGTTTTTCCCGTTTAAATTCTTCCCAGAAAAACCTATTTATAGGAAAGCAATCAAAGATATCTTTTCACACCATTTCTAGTGTCATTGCATCTGTGGGAACACCAAACACAGCTTGGCGCGTCAGTCATTCTCTATGCGCATGGGCACTGCTTATGCAGTAAAAGGACTCTGGTAGGGCTATGTAGGCCATACAATGGGGCTCACAGAGACCTCATCAAACTCAAGTGGTAGACGGCAGCCCTTGGCTTTCCTGCGAGAAGAGAGGGCTGTGATTGGCTTTCCTGCGAGAAGAGAGGGCTGTGATTGGCTTTCCTGCGAGAAGAGAGGGCTGTGATTGGGATACGGCACGTGACTGTGAAGCGTGACATGGCAGCGCCCGAGCGGCAAGCTGCTTCTCAAGGTAATAAATAGAATGTGCGCGTGTGTGTGTGAACCGCGACATACACAAAGGTCATTACCATGGTGCCAGTAGCCTTTTTATCTGAAGAGCGAGGCAACTTATTGTGGATGGAGTTGTCTCTCAGCTTTGTGATTATGTGTTGTGGTTATTATATTTTTGGTGCCAGGCTCGACCACTCTGGAGTATCGCTGTGGTTCACTTCAGGTGTACAATGGGAGAGGGTGTAAAAGCTCACACACACACACGCGCATGCTTGCATTTCGTGTAACCATGTTGAAAACAGATTTGGTGTGTGTATGTGTGTTTGTGGTGGTGGGGGGGGGGAGGGGGGGGTAAAATGGTGATAGAAAATCTGCAAGTCTCCTCTCTTTATTTCACCCGGCTATTCTGTTATGCGGATAAGATGATTCTTCATGTATCCTTGCAAGAAGGGTGAAAATAAAGTCGAAAAACACACGTTCTGAACCAGGAAGACAATAGTGGCAGATACACAGCCGATCACGGTGAAGATGGGGGGGGGGGGTGCAGCTCTCACACTGGGAAACCATTCAGGGCTATTGACAATGAAGCTGACCTCAAGCTACATGCCTTGAAAGCCTCTCTTTTCACCCGGCTTCTCTGACAGTTGGAGCGAAGTGGTGATTCTTTAGAAATGCCTGTGAATGCCTTCTCGTCCCTGGCAGAGGACCATCGCCACGGCGCGTTTTAACAAGACAGCCTCCAGGGCCTTGAAGGAAGCTGGGGTCTTTGCAGGGCGACCGCGGCGATCGAGCAGGTGGGCGGACATCTTCTCCACCTCCAACTTAAGAGACAACTCCACTTTTGGCTCCTTTCAAAATGACATTTGTTTCACGATAAAAGCTCCTGCTTCATCGCTCGATTGAAAAGATCGCCATGCTGGGAAATGAAAACCTGTCGGCGTCTGAACACTTAATTGCGTGTTATTGTGTGGTCATTGGAATGAGGATCTTATTTTTAGAGTCAACTATCATATTTAATATTGCCAAATAAATTGCTCAACTAAAACAAATGAACAGAAAAGTCATTTTAGCACTCCAGTCAATGACATTGGGGACAAGTCAAAGATCACTGTCCTGCTTATAGTTCAGAAACAGTTTCTCTGCAGCCTAAACCACGATGACGGTGTCATGGAAAGGGCTGTGCCTTGCTGAGGTAAGCTGTCCTCTGGCCTCTGGATGAGGGGCCCATTGTTTACACTGTGGGAGAGGAGCTGGTGTTTCTGGACTGCTCATGGGTGTTTCTCATGTTTTTGCCAGTTTCCTGAAACTGAAGACACCCTTATTGACAGCTAACCAAAATATTGTGTTCTTACTGATAAACCTCTGAAGGTGTTCTTTTACTGACAGGTGATTGATGTGTGTTTTTGGTAGTTATGTACCTGTCGAAACATACACAAAAAATACAATACAAAACGGTAAAATGGTATAGAATTATGATTATTAGAACAAAAAATGTATTTTTTTCAGAAATCAGAACAGAACCATTCCAAGTGGCAGACTGACCAGGGCTGTTACTAAACTGGGTTAGTGAGCAGAGTTGATGCCGGGAGCAGGACAAGGTAGGCACCAGGTGGTGTCATGCTGAGGTGCTCCAACAGCAAGCCAACCCCACTTAACCAGATTGGACTCTGGTCCAGTGAATTCACTGAGCCTGAAAAGCCCCTGGGATTCACAGTCCCTGTCCTGGCCGTTCCAAAAAGAAACACCTTCCCCGCTGTTGACACACACACACCCACCGAAAAACACACACAGTCAGGTAACACACACGTATGGCCCATGTAGCCATGGTTTCACAACACGTTCACCCGACCACAAAACAGCCACACTTTGGCGATCAACACAATACGTGTCCACACCAGTCATCAACTTGGGCACACATGCACAAACACACACACCCTCCCCCCCCCCTACACAAAATGCACACACACATGCTTGCCAGGGATCCTTCTCCAGGGGGCCCAAACTAAATTAAACTTCACAGTTGATTCTTAGCAGGCAAATAGAAAGGAGCGTTTGTGGGGGGTGTCTCTGTAGAAAATGTGAAGAACGCCTACATGTTGATAGCACTTAATTTGCGAGGGGGGAGGGGTATGTGAACAGATTCTCTCATTTGCATGCGACCTTACCGCTCCAAGAAGAACAATGGTTGAAAAATACATATACATTAATAATATTTGTTCCCAACAAGCTATTTGCGCCAAAGCAAATCTGTATTACACATTCCTGAAGGCAATCCAATACGCCAAGCGTTTTTTTTTTTTTTTACTTGAACAGAACATGTTGTGCATTTTCAGAAAACGGAAAATGCACATTTTCATCAAGACATGTCTGGTAATAATGAAATGATGTCGGCATCAGTTCTCACATGCTGAGTGAAACAAACCGTGATTCACCTGGGGGAAGAGAGTTCTAGCCGTGACCTCGGGAGTTAGAAAGGTAAAGGGCAGCACACTTCTGAACTACGTGGCAAGGTAGATGGAGGTGTCGCTCTGGATAAGTGTCTGCTAAATGTAAATGTAGGTGTGCAGGTAAAGGGGGTAAAGCGGATGAACGGAGAAAGTGTGAGACACGGGGGAAAAGAAGGATGATGGTGACAGGTTTTTAGAAGGTAAAAAGTAGACAGAAGGCTGAAGTGGAGGAAACTGGGCAGAAAACGACAGCGCGGAGAGAGAGAGAGAGAGAGAGAGAGAGATCCATACCTTCCTCTGGCTCCTCTTCCTCAGTTGGGGAGGCCAGTCTCCCTCGTCCTCCAGTGGCCCTCTCCGTCTCTCTCTGCAGGCTCACCACCTCGAACACGGCGTCGCCCTGACTGCCCTTCTCACTGCCCTGCACACACACAATCAAAATCTGATCATCCTTATAGGTTAGATACCAAGCACCATCAAACACCACAGAGGAAAACACTTATTTAATACTCGATTCAATATTTCGTTCTAAAACACACTCCAAAAGCTCACAAGCAGTTTGCAATAGACCTGTGTGTAAAACTAGGATCGAACATAAAGTAAAACTATTATCCACAATGGCTCAAGGACAATATTTTTCTCCCCAAATTGAAAATAGCATCAGCTTAGAGCCGGCAGTGTCGCAATGGGGCCCCCTCCTTCTGCAACCTCAATATGTTTAGAGCTTTGAAACCTTTGAAAGCCAATCCCAAAGTTAGCATCACCTTTGCCACTGCCCTGGGGGGAGCAGGGAAAATATAATTACACGTACAGGAGGAAATTAAATGAAGAATTGGCAGACAGAGCGAGAGAGGGGGAGAGAAAGAAGGAATGAGAGAGAAAGAGAGAGAGAGAGAGAGAGAGAGAGAGAGAGAGAGAGAGAGAGAGAGAGAGAGAGAGAGAGAGAGAGAGAGAGAGAGAGAGAGAGAGAGAGAGAGAGGGAGGGAGTGAGTGAGCTGGAGAAGGAGAGAGAAAGAGAAGGAGAGAACGCGAGGGGAGAGAGAGTGTCTGGTAATGGGGTTCACAGGGAGACAGGCACGGTCAGAGTCAGTGTCTCGGCTCAGCTACGCAGGTCTCTTCTAAAATTAGCAGATTTGTCATAACTCCAGTTTGTAGTCCTGTTGGCACGTCTGTCCCTGTGTTGACTTGGCAGTTGCACTTGACTTGTGCGCTGGCCTCCACCAGCCAAGGGATCTACACCAAGGCTACATGGGGGAGTTGTCAGCTTAGTGTGAGAATCTTCCATCAAGCCGGTGAATGGCTGGCTAAAACTCTTAACGACCCGCGTGTGTCAGGATGACATTAGTCTCCTCTGAGCAGTTCAGTCTTCAGATTTATTTTTTTTGTAAAAAAAATTATACACATTATTAAGACACATTCCCTACTGTATCTCTCAAATGTGTCCCCAGTCACATGAATAGAGTGGAAACAAAGTGTATTGCAGCCTAAAGACTGGTTTTAATGCAATCACCAAACGCTTTCCATTCCCGGTTTCAGTTCTGCGAGGCAGCCGGCTATGATTAGAACCCATTCCTCCCGCCCTAATGAGAGGGCCTGGAAGTCACAAATAAGAATAAAATAATACGGACGTCAGATTAGAATCTGATGCAAACAAGACCATATTATCTTTTAATTAGCTTTTAACCACAGCGCAGGCATTCTTCCTGGTGCTGATGAGATAACTAGAGAGGCAATCAGGCAGCGATTCAGGCACCGACGCTAATTGCTATCGCGTGATAATGAGATGTAGACTCTTATTAGCTCCCGATGATACAAAGCCGACGGTTTGCTGCTTGGTGGGGTCCCCAAGAGCATGCTAAGGAGATTTGCCTTTTTTTACAACAGAGAGGATAGTGAAGAGAACCTTCCTGCTTAAGCCTTGCAGTTGCTTTTGAAGCACCTGTGGAAATGACTTGTCTGGGGGACCCCTGTATCCGCGTGCAAAGTCATCGATTCCTCTTTGACTCCTGACCCTCGCATTTTTAACGACAGGACTTCTGCTTGGTCATGCACGGGGTCGAGTGTTTTGGGCGTGGTCATGTTGACAGGGATGCAGTGGAAGTGTCTGGTGTCTTTGTCTCAGGAGAGAGCCGTCTTTGAGGAGTCGATCGCGAATTCAGCTCAGAGAGACAAACGAATCGAGAACGGATGTTTGTCGCAGAGAAACACCTCAACCACCTCGTGTCTTCAAGTAAGGGTCAGTTGCAGCTACCGCGTAGAGAATAACTCGGGCGGAGTTCATGTACAGTACCTGTTTGAGTTTGAGGTAGAAGGTCTCGCTGAAGGCCTTCCGGCTGAAGTACCAGAAGCGTTCGTTGGCAGGGTAGACCCTCACCAGGGTCTCCAGCAGGAAGCGAACCGGTTCCACTACCTCAGTCACCACCAGGTCCACCGCCACAGTCATGTACACCTGCTTATCTGAAATCACAAGAGCACACATGGTGATGGGGGTGACACGCTGTCAGAAAGGGTGTGTGGACAGGGTTTGGTGATTTAGTGTTGGTGTTTGTAGTGCCAACAGGGACATCAAAACATACATTGTGTCACCGACTCAATTCCAAGTGACTGTTGTGGGTTGACACACCATGTAAGTGTACAGAACGGTACACTACAACAGTCTTGGATTTGCATGTTGCGTTTGTTGTTTGTTTGATTTATAATTCATAACACCATACGACAAGGTTTCACTAGAAGCATTTTTTGTGCCATCAGTGCTACATATTTCCCTGAGATTTACTCAAAAGGAGGAGTTGTGAGAAGTACAGTATTGACAAAGAAAAAGAAAGAAGATAACTAAAATCTCGACAAAATAGTTTGTAGTAAAGACCAGATTTTGCCATTAAATGTAATGTACAAAAGAAAAGTGATTCAGGCTGACTAATCTTGCAGATTCTCCAACTGGGAACCCAATGATAGAAGGAGAGGAAAACAAGAACAGATAGCCATCTAACAAACTGTGCTACAGAGGCAAATAACCTCTTTCACACTCAGAGGGTTTTATTATTTTAATTAACTTGAAAAAGAAAATACACCGCCCCTGTAAGAAATCGCCTAAAATAGATTCCAATTACGATAGAGTCAAGCGTAAAATGTTGGTTTGGAAGGATGTTCCATAAAACAAGATCCTCTCAAACTTCAGTTGGCAGAGTATAGTTTTCTCCGCCGTCTCGAAACAGTGTCAGTGACATTAATGAGAAATGAGTCTGGGGAAAACTAGAAAAACTAGAGAAGGCCTCATCTAGATCTGTAGATGTTACAATTTAACACCAATTTACTCAAATCTATTCTGAGGGTAGGATGTATGTCAATCAGCAAATATCTATGTTTTAACAGGGAAGTGCTTTAAAGAAGAGGAGCAATGACATTTTGATATCTTTGAATTTTAATTTTTTTGTCTGCTTTTTGCCTGCTTGCAGCCATACACCGGTCAGTTATCAATACTCCAACCTCCAGGCCTTTTTCTTCAGAATCTACACTTTTAAGAGTGGTTCTGTGTGCTGGTGTGGCTTGTGGCTCAGACCACCTAACTCCCCTAAGCTAGGTGGGTTTGACAACCTGCCATACAGTCTCAAGTCAAACTCTCGTGACTTAAAGAGTCAGCAAGTTGCCGGGCTTTCTAATTTACTTGATATAATGAGTTCATTGAGGCGAGGTTCTGCACTAACACCACTCTCTAAAATGCCTGTACTGCGGTGTACACAATGTGGAGAAACATGAATCTCAACAACAACAATCATTTTGAGCATTCAATTTATTTTAATGGCCTTTTTAAGAACTCCAATAGTTTTTTTGTTGTTGGATTATGGCACATCCTGCGTGTATCCTGGTTATAAAATATTGCCATCTTGTGTTTTTATTACTGAGAATATATTAGCAATCCTCCAAGATCCACACATTTACCCTTTAACAGGCAAAGGACAGAATCTCCAGAGCCTTCCTTCATCCATCACCCTGTAATCTGCCCTGCATCACATTCACCTCTGTCCCACCAAAGGAGCCAAGGATATATTAGCATGCCGCCAAGATATACACACAAGGACTATAGGGATGTCCTGATGTGGATTCGGCTGCACCGGATTTGAATTTATTAATACAACACAAGAGCTTCACAGACAAATACTGGTGTTTCAAACCACTCTGCAGTCGCTAACATGCGATTGGTGACTACTGCAGGCTGGAGTATTGGCTACTGTGTCATGATCTTTGGTTGAAAATGACTTGACACACTCAAACACCTGACATTATATTTTCCAAAAGTTCTCTTATTTTCATCCCTGTCAACAAATGGAAAAGAGCTGAAAGCAAATTCATTTACTCCTTTTATATACATTTGACGGTAACAGTATTCATTCTAAAGTAACCCGTCAGAGTTGAATGCTGGGCCTTACCTTTAGGTGTGTCCTCGTTGAGCGCCTGGAAGGCTGTGATGTTGGGGTCCCACACGCCTGTGATCACGTAAGACTTCCCATCCGAGCTCTTCCCCATGGACTCCTACACACCAACCAGCACACCACACCACTTAACACACACACTCGCCCCAAGGAATGAATTAAGTACAGTTATCTATCTGTCTGTCCATCCATCCATCTATCTTCATAAATATCTTTACAAATGTAATAAATAATAAATAAATAAATAAATTTCTCACTTCATGGTAAATCTTTATACCAGTTCTTTTAATTTATCTGTACATACACTAATTTATCAGAAAACAGGTAAAGGTGGTGGAGAAGTATTGCTTCTAGTTTTACTATCTGATTCCCAGGCTCCAGGAGAACTCACCATATCTAGAAGATGCATGTCATTGTTGCGGACCTTATGTCCAGGACTCAACAACATTCCAAAGCACCTAGTGGAGATGAAGGGAGTACAAAACAGAAACAAAATGTGAGAAAATGCAGCTCATATTTCATCACCTTATCTTTGTGTTATAATAACATTAAAATATTAATAATATTATTATTATTAACATCACTACTGGAATATCGATAAATAAAAATAATACATTTGTATTTATTCTTTTTACTGAAGCAATCAAACAACCATTGACAGTTGACTTTGTGAAGGCCCTGGTTTTGCTAATAAATTAATACATTTTGGCAGTGCGATCTGATTGGACTGGAGCCCGGCGATGGTAGCATCTTTTCAGGATGCCAAACGCTTCCTGTTCCTGTCATGAAGACAGAGCGCCATCAAGTGGTTGCTGTGAGAATCACACTATTTTTGTCTGCACTTCCACAAAGAAATTATAAACCAAAGTTCAGTAATGAACCACTTGACAATAATTCTGTATAAAATGTGTTTGTTTTTATTACTTTGATGACCATAAATCAATTATGGTTTGGGTGTTGTTGCTGATCAAGCACATTAATAAACAGCCATCACGGTTAAGTTATAAAGAATACTGACTCACAAACAGGACAAAGAGTGCCTATTTATAACATGAAGAACTTGTTTTAGCACAATAACCAGGGGGAAGACAGTAAGGTTAGTTCCTCTGAACTAATGTGCTAGTTGCTTTGAGACAATTTCCTGTTGATGTTTTTCTTTGACTATTTCAGTAACTTGCCTCTAAACCTTTTCTGTAAATAGGTTAGGGTACTGTGTTTTTTTTTCTCCCCAACATGACCCTTTAAAAACAAATTTTTAAAGGGGTTGTTTCATTATGCTGTTAAGGACCCTTTGTATAGCATCCATCCCTCCTCACCTCTCAATGCCCAGCTCCTGGTTGCTCATCTGTTGGACTGTCACCACCACCTTCTTCTGAACACCCTGACGCAACTTGAAGTAAAACTTGTCTCTGTCCTTAGGAACCGGGCTGAGGAGTAATAACGGGAAAAATAGAATTAGAAATTATATTTCCATCAACAATCGACCTCATCAAAAATGGAATCTCCTCAACTTGGCCAGCTTTATGAATAACAACGGACGGTTTATTTCGGGAAAAGAGGTCAAACACAATCCTTGAGATAACAAACATGATGGTGAAATATTAGTAAACGGCATGCCCCTTGCCAACTATTTCCAAATCCATTAGCAAGGTAAAATCCAGTTTCTTTCATAAGCTGTGGAAATATATGCGCGTGTCTGTATAACTGTGTATCGGGGAGGTGTTTGTGCAGTCTGTGGGTTGTGTCTGACCTATAGTTGCCCTTGTTGTCGTCCTCGCGCACCTCCAGGGAAACGGTGAAGGTGAACGTGTCGCTGTCTGGGGAGAGGGGCAGGGCTGGGTCCCTCACGTCTGGCACTGGCCTGGAGGAACGCCTGAACGCCGTGGAGAAGCTGTACAGGATACGACTCACCTGTGATTGGAGGAGAGCATAGGGGAAAATCTACAAGGCTGGTCTTAAGAGCACCCTCACACGGCCTCCTGTGTGCATTATGAAGGGAATCAATAGCGGATGGGCTCTCACAAACCCTCAGGGCGTGGCATGAACATTTAGCTTCAACCACAAATATTTTAAATGGCATTTGGGCCCTGTCTCAATACTCCAAGGCCCGCATCCAATCATGATAAATGGAAGTCCCTGATGGGATATGACAGGACTGGTATCACCTGCTTGGAGCAGAACATGATCTCGTCCATCCCAGTCCAGTTAGCTTAGGAGTTCCTCCCAGGGAAAACATCTGAGAGAGATAGGTAGTTCAGGGGTGTCGTTTTAGGGCAGGAAACTCACAGCCTCCTTGATGTGGCAGGAGAACACGTGGATCTGGAAGTCCTCGGAGCTGCGGTAGCTTTCCGTGAAGGAGAAGCAGTCGCTCTCCAGGAGGCCCTCGCGGCCGCGGGCGCAGAACAGCACCTTGTAGATGGGGAAGGAGGCGATCTCCGTGCCTGACGCCTGGTCCACCACCCTGATGCACAGCCCAACAACAGAGGTTTCACCTCACCACTCCAGTTACTGTGCACTTACAAGATAGTGATGAACACTGCAGCAGTGTCTGAATCGGATTCAGTTGAAGTGGTAGGGATTCTGTATCTAACAGGTTTCTGTATTTTTCATACTTTATTATTTTTTTAAACAATGGGATAGTAGTGGTTCGGCGGTGTGTTTTGATGTAATGTCACTATAACAATTCTGTTGCAATCCTGTCAAGTGTATGGAGTAATTCCTTCAAAATAATGGTCTCAGTTTCAACCTCGCAACTCTAGTTAGCCCATTTCCTCTTTTAAAAGGTTACAGCTGATGCACAGTCATTTAAGACTGACTGTGAGAGGGTTGTGGGGTTTTGCACATGTTTACCAAGTGCAATACTCAGGCTGCCAAATTACATGTTGCGGTATTCTTGAGCTACAACCTCAGATTTGATTTGTGTGTGTATAACTTGAATGACATAAGGTTGGTCAGACTGTATTGAATGAGTGGGTATGTGTCCATACGCGTCTGTAACATTCGTACACAGAGTGCTATGAGGGAAAGGTGGATGTGTGGATGTGAGCGTGTGCATGTGTGCGTGTGTATCTGTGTGTGTGCGTGTGCACGAGGCTATGAGACTGACCGGACACAGCCGTCGGACACGTTGGGCACATGGAGGGTGACGGGGATGGGGATGGCACTCTCTGCCCGCAGGGTGGCCATGGCCTTCTGGGCCTCCGACTCACTGCGTGGGGCTTTCACCCAGGTGCAGCCCAGGTAGGACAGCTTGCTGAACTGGACACTGTCCTCCTCCTGGGTGGTGGGGCTGGCCACTGGACACACCTCCGCCACTGTGGGGGTGGGGGGTCAAAGGTCAAAGATTGTGAGTGTAGAACGGAGGGTTAGAGCGCAGCAGTTACCTGACATAGAAAGGAAGCAAGGAAAATGTTTTCAGGGGAAGTAGAGAAACAGCATGCCGATTCATGCCTTGCTAATGAGAAGAAGCGCTATTTCAAAGTTTCACCTCACTTTTGCAGCCAGGATAATAACGGAACACTATCAGTCGGTTCCAAATTAGTTCAGCGTTGCAGAGGAAGCAAGTTTTGGGGACAGGAAGTTGGGGGTCAGTCTAACCTACACTTTCGCACTCTACAAACAGGAAGCAGAACAATGAAGAGTGCAGCACCTGCAGCTGCCTAGCAGTCGTCAAACACACAGTTTTGCGCTGCCACTTCTAAAGGAGGCAGCAGAAATGCATTGATGTCTGAAAAGAAGCGCTTGCTAAAAACAGGCCACAAATCCTACAGAGTAAAATGTTTGTGACATAAGCAGTAAATGAACCTTTTCTTAGTCATTTGATTTCATTCTGATGAGTCATCTGGTGGCGTATGCTGTGTGGAGCAGTCAATACCAAGGTGAATTATGCTATGGAAAAACTGTGTCGGTAGCACTTCTACTCTGCACTCCTCTGCTCCGTGTAGCATGGCGTGCAGCATGTGTGGTAAAGATCCTCTTCACTCATAGGTTTGGGTCACCATGCATCACTAAGTTCAGCGAAACTATCCTTGTAATTAGTAAAACACAATGAACACCACTGTTCTGTGACAATAGGGTTACCGTAACCCATATTTTATTTATTTTAGGAAAGTCGTAATTGAGTGCAACTTTTTCCATCTATTTTGGTCATGAGTTACTCCAGTAACAAACCATTTATCAAACAAACTATTAAGAGATCCCCATCATGTCATATCATGTGTCTTTGTCTCTTTGGGCACCAAGCCCATGTATCTTTTGAGTGGGATGCTACCATACCTGC